>NC_135574.1:77691017-77838517 GCF_965152235.1 Eretmochelys imbricata
GTAAGCAATAAAACACTATGAATGTACAAATAGCAAGAAATGCCAGACAAACCTGATTTTTTAAAATAATACATGAAAATGAAGAATTAGAGTTCAGTAAACAACATATAGCAGAATCTCCTTAATGAATTTGGACATAGTGAAACCTAAATTAAGTACAGTGCAACAATTTGGGACTGTCAATCTATTATAAAAAGCAAATTATCACTCTGATTATAGTGAAGCATAATTTATAATAAGGCTGTTCTGCGGGGGAAAATTACTTTAAGTTGGTCCCCACTATACCTGGACTTTAATATAGCATTTGATACATTGTGTCATGAAATATTACTAGCGAAACAAGAATAAAATTGCCTTGGACAAGAACACTATCAAATGGACTGAAAATTGGCTGAAAGACATGAATATATGGCATGAATTGAGTTGAAAAATATTGTCCAGTATTACACTGCAGGACTGGGTTATATTTTATATCTTCATTAATGACCTGGAAGGAGGAGTGCATGGCACATTACTTAAATTAACAAATATGAAAGTATATTACTATGCAAATGCCAGAGAGGACAAACAAATGAACAAAAATCTGGAGAGATCAGAAATATGTGCAATAACAAAATGAGTTTCAAACAAGTAAGTTAAATATTTTTGAGGAAAATGGAATATGGAACTCGGAGATTAAATGGGAAGGACTTAAATGGGAAGTAGTAATACCAAAAAGATGATAGCTCAGATTTTGAATAAGCACTATAGAAATGTCTAATAACTATAAAAAAATGAGAGAGCAGCAAACTATATAGGAGCTTGTCATGTGTTATGGGACAAAAAGCCAATGTGATTTTGGCTGCACATTTGACAAATTTGCATCACAGACCCTCGAGATGATGATCCCTCTTATTGCAACACTAAAGGCACCACATCTAGATCAGTACATGCATGTTTGGGCACCTCTCAGTCAGAAAAATGTCAACATTTTGAGGGTAATTCTGAAAATAACAGCGAAAGAGCATTTGGTTATTTACAAAAATGACATTTTATCTACGGTCTAAGTAGGCAATAAATTGCATAGAAAGTCTCATTTGACTGACATACAGTAAATTCCTCTGTAGTCTAGACATGAATTCAGCCAAGCTCTGTTTCAATATGAGTACAATACACGTCTTACAGAGTCTGAGGATTTGTATTAAATCAGATTGTTCCTGGCAAATATAGTAGCTTCGAATGGAATATGAGGGTGTTCAACAGGAGGCTAAAAACTTGATTTCTTACATTTCCACAGAAAGTGGAATAGAATTTTTTCACAAATAATTTTTTGCTAGATTGTTATTGACATGACTAAAAGCAGATCTTTACAACATGATATGTGGTAACACAAAAAAGACCACTTCAAACATTTTGCAGCAGATTTGTTGAGGCTGTTCTGGAGCTTTCAGAAGAACTAAGCTAAATCACTGCCTTTTCCCAGATACTTTATTTTAGATTACTATAGAATCTGCGGGCCTTCCTTTGCACAGTGATATTTTTCTCCACACCTTCGACTAACTGCTCATTTATGAATTCTGATAGTGTTTACATTAGTCTTCCAAGGTTTTTTTTTTTTTCTGGCACAAATAATTGTGCAAATTCAAACTTATTTTATTCACGTTTGAAATTCTTTCCATGAACATGTGTGAACAGTTACTCTAATCTTTGTGGAAAGTGAATACAAGATGTTTGAGCACAAATGAAGCTAATTCATTTTAAAATGCAAGTGGATATTTCCAGACCATATCTTTTGGTATTGCTGAACTCTATATTTTTTTGGAGAACACACTGAATATTTTTAGGAGACTTCTGATATCCTTTCAGTTTTTTTTATTATGTTTATATTGAGCCAGTGTCAGATAAATGTCACGAAAACCCTGTTAATATTGTAGTGAAAGGATCTATTTGATTGATTGACCCAGTGGAACTGTGTATATACCTGCCTACAAATAACTGATTTCTCTTAGGCATAAGACATACAGTTCTGTTAGTAGAGATTAATTACATAACAATTAAGGCCCTACTTGAATTGCGGGATGATTGTCAAAAAATTGCAGCAGAGTTGAGGACAAACCATGGAAAAGTAATAACTGCAGTAATAAAGTCTATTACTTTCCTGTGATTTTCTGCTGTCTGCCACCCGGGGCTGAGAGCAGGGGCCTGGGGCTGAGAGCAGGAACACAAGGCTCAGAGCAGCGGTTCCCAATATCATCTGCCCATGGCTGAAAGCAAGGGCCTGGGGCTGACAGCACCCCTCCTGCCCCGGGGGCTCCCACTGTCAGCCCTGCACATGGCAGGGCTCCCGCTGTCAAAATTGCAGTGGAAGCCTAATATTGTGGAATCTGCAATTTCCGCAATATGTCAAGCTAAATAGACCCTTAATAATAATATAATTCTGAGAGTCAGTAACTGACTGTCTTATCTGTGGTTCAATAAAGATTTCTCCATTTTCTGCTCCTCGTCCCCTTCTGTTATGTTTGGTTCATCTGTATCTTAGCAGCACCCCAAGACCTTTTTGACATTGCTGGCTGCCTTTCTATTGGAGAACAATGTGAAAGTCAATGCTGAATGTTGATCTCCAAGTAGTCCAAAAGCCTAATTTTTTATAAATATGTATCCTGTAGGAACATATACTTGTAGTTTTCTTTGGCTGCAACTAGAAATTGTGAGTGTTTAGGGCCTGTTTATGCACCCTTATTCACATGAGATTCTTACTCACAAGAGTAATTTAAGTGACGTCATGAGGCTACTCACATAAGGCTACTTATGTGAATAAGGATTTGAAGATTAAATTCTCCTCCACAACTGTCTTAGATCTGATGATAAAGTTTTGCTCATAACTGCAATTGCTATGTAAACCTCCTTTAAACTTGTACCTTATAATACTCAACATGTTTAGATTGCCATAGAGAGGCTAGATTGCAATTATACATAATAAATTACCTTGGTTGGATTCCACTACATTTTTTGCCTTAAGGGAATTATTTGGTTTCCAGTTTTAATAAACATACATAACTAAATCTATTCAGTTCTTAAGACTGTTTGAGAATTAAAACAATTGCACTAAACAAATTGACTGCTGCGGATTTGGTGCCAACGTTAATCTTCATCTTTTACTTTTATTCATGGAGAAATAGCTTTTAGTAGAATGTTGATATGCTGTATTACTTGCGAACAATAACAGTGTCTATCATATCTATGGTATAAATTGTTGACGCTTTGCTCACCCAAAAGAGAGAATGTATAAGATGGCACACCTATGTCAGTCTGGCCCTCCATTTCCTTCAATTTTTAAAATTCTTTATTCACAATTTTCAAAAAAGATAAACAGAATGCAGTAACATGCAACTATCAGTATATCTATTTAGAGAAAATAGTAGGATTTTTTTTTTTACACAAAAAGAAATTCTCCTTTAAATGATGCAACCACTTATGAGACTAGATAGGTTTGCTTAAGGAAAACCAAAATTCTAATGTGGTAATCCTCAGTGACTCACAAATGTGGTTAGATTAACTGAAACACATGTTATGTTCATAGAATCATAGAATATCAGGGTTGGAAGGGACCTCAGGAGGTCATCTAGTCCAACCCCCCCTGCTCAAAGCAGGACCAATCCCCAATTTTTGCCCCAGATCCCTAAATGGCCCCCTCAAGGATTGAACGCACAACCCTGGGTTTAGCAGGCCAATGCTCAAACCACTGAGCTATCCCTCCCCCTGTTGAAAGATGTAGTGGAGGAAATTACTTTAATTGCCTACAGGTATCAGAATTTTTAGGCAGGCTTAATAAAATAAAATATTGTTTCCTGAATTTAAGATTTGAAATGGATAATATATACATATGAAATTCCCATAAGTATCTCCTTAGAGATCTGCATCTGTATTATTCATAGACTACTTTCCTGAGGCGAGGCTATAGTCGCTGAATATGCTGGAAAGCTAGTGGAGATTAACCTAACCTAACCCTACCCAGTTCAGTCTTGTACTGGAACAGCATTGACAAACCCAGGTCACCCCTAGTCTCAGCCTCCTCTTCCCCAGCTCCTACCTTATCTCTCCCCTTCTTGCCAGTTCTCTTCTACAAGTGACCTATCACTGCTTTCCCCAACATCTCTGCACTTTGCCCACCGTTTTATGGGTGGCTGAGTGATGGAGGCAGCAGCAGAATGAGGCGGGGAGCTGTTCCTTCCCTTCCCTGCCTGGGCTCCTGCTGGTTACTAACACCCCAGGATTTTGCTGCTTTTTTAGCCAGTGGGTGCCAATTTCTGATTGCCCCCTTGCAACTGATTTCCAGTTTGCGTTGACTGACTGGGCAGCACTGCTTTAGAACCCTGTGGTCTGGAAATTCAGTAATAGTTACTCCCCAAAGGATATTCACATGTACAAACTGAAACATGCTACTATGTAAGGTTATTCAAGTTCCTTACTTACTCAGATTTAAAGGCGCTCCACCTTATTTTCCAGAGGGGTGAGGAAGAGAGCTCACATCAGTGTATGAAAAGTAGCTTAAGGCCCTTTCTGAACAAAAACTGCCCTGAGTGGCACTACTGTGTGTGTGTGTGTGTGTGTTGGGGGGGGGAGAGGGGGAGTACACACCCCGTGTGTGTGTGTGTGTGTGTGTGTAGGGAGTACAGCAGCCCAGGAAGGGGGGTGGAGGGGGTTCAGCAGCAGTGAGGAAAGGGAAAACAAATACTGCTTCCTGAGGGTCTCCCTTCACACCCCCGAGAAAGGGAAAGCGAGAAGCTCAGGGGTGGCAACGGCATGGGAGGTGGAAGGGGAGGGATGAGAGTGTGACTGGGTACCCCAGGGGCTGAGGTGTGGCACCACCTCACCAGGCACAGGGATTGATTGAGCCAGTGGTGGGGATCCCCTCCTACACAAGGCTCAGCTCTCACAGTCTAAGCGTCAGGTTGGACACTGACTGGGTGCGTCAGGCATCTCTGACCCAATTTTGTCAGTGTTCTGAGTGGGGATTATACACCATAATGAACTAAAATAAGACAAGGGAACCAAAATAGTCTTACACCTAAAGAGAAGTGCTAAGGTATGGATTTACCACTTGGTTATTCAAATTTTACACTCATGTAATTGTTGATTTTAGTGGGCATAACACTGGAGTAATGCAGCCCCATAAGACACAATCTGAACTCCTTACTTAGGCAAAACTCCTATTGACTGTTTCTGGGATAAGGACTTCAAGGCCCTAAGTGTCAGAAGATATATGTACAGAATCTTATCAGCAAATCAATCACACTATTCCACTTAATAAAATTGGAATCTTCCCCATAATATTTTCCCCAAAATATCTTTTTTTGCCCTTATGCTAATTATGATGAGAAGAAGGGATAAATCCATTTTCAGAAGGGATACTGTAAGCTCTGCAAATGAATTCCCGTCTGCTATCAAGTTATCATCAGAGGTGGTTTATCTAGGAGAATGAAAGTTTAAATGGGAAATTAAGCACTCAGAGTGACTTTAGAAATTCTTTGCATCATTTTGCCCTTAATGTCACACTTCACCAGGCACAATTTGAAGTACAGTGAATCATACTTTAAACAAGCAGACTTTAATATAACGGCAGCAGATAATGTAGTAGAGGTGAATAATAAGCGTTAGCAGTCTTAACTTCTCCTTTACAGTATTCTCTCTTAGGTGCCTAATAGAATTGATGGACAATTTATAAAGTGCATATGCTGTTTTTATAGATTGGAACTTGGGATCCAGCAAGTGGCCTTAACATGACAGAGAATCAGAAAGGAAAACCAGCAAACATCACAGATTCCCTATCCAATCGCTCTTTAATTGTTACTACCATCTTGGTAAGTAATTATATTTGCATTCCTTTTCTGGAAATACGGATGTACATAAAAGTGGATAGAAAAAGTTGTACTAATTACATCGGTAATGAATAATATGTCATGTATTTTACAGTTATTTAGCAATTACTTTGTAATGAATGAGCTACAGTGTTAATTTAGTCATGGATTTTTATTCTGGTCTAAATTGATGTAAATTTACTCTCACTTTAGTGCTATCTCATTTAATAATTTAGGTTTGCTTATTATTGGCAAAAAAATTGTACAAAACAAATTAATCGAGACTTTTTAATGTCATATTTAGAAAAAAAAATGTATTGATTCAAATCAACTAGAAAGATGATTAGACCACTGACTCAAATTCAGAACACTGTCCCTACTTTTGTCAGTCGATAATGCCATAAGGTTTTATTGTCACAAACAGTAGCAAGTGTTTTCCGTCTTTTTAATCAGAATTATCTTGAAAATTTTAAGTAAGCCTTCTTTTTAATCATATGAAAGGATTTTTATTCTTAGCAATTATCTTAAATTAAATGAACAATTTTCCTCAACATTATTTTCATCCTCATTACTAAATTAACACCAGTGAGCCTGTCAAGGTTCCTCCCCCACTCTGAACTCTAGGGTACAGATGTGGGGACCTGCATGAAAAACCTCCTAAGCTTATCTTTACCAGCTTAGGTCAAAACTTTCCCAAGGTACAAAATATTCCACCCGTTGTCCTTGGACTGGCCGCTACCACCACCAAACTAATACTGGTTACTGGGGAAGAGCTGTTTGGACGCGTCCTTCCCCCCAAAATACTTCCCAAAACCCTGCACCCCACTTCCTGGACAAGGTTTGGTAAAAAGCCTCACCAATTTGCCTAGGTGACTACAGACCCAGACCCTTGGATCTTAAGAACAATGCACAATCCTCCCAACACTTGCACCCCCCCTTTCCTGGGAAATGTTGGATAAAAAGCCTCACCAATTTGCATAGGTGACCACAAACCCAAACCCTTGGATCTGAGAACAATGAAAAAGCATTCAGTTTTTTACAAGAAGACTTTTAATAAAAAATAGAAGTAAATAGAAACAAAGAAATCCCCCCTGTAAAATCAGGATGGTAGATATCTTACAGGGTAATTAGATTCAAAAACATAGAGAACCACTCTAGGCAAAACCTTAAGTTACAAAAAAGATACACAGACAGAAATAGTTATTCTATTCAGCACAATTCTTTTCTCAGCCATTTAAAGAAATCATAATCTAACACATACCTAGCTAGATTACTTACTAAAAGTTCTAAGACTCCATTCCTGGTCTATCCCCGGCCAAGACGACTACAGACAGACACAGACCCTTTGTTTCTCTCCCTCCTCCCAGCTTTTGAAAGTATCTTGTCTCCTCATTGGTCATTTTGGTCAGGTGCCAGCGAGGTTACCTTTAGCTTCTTAACCCTTTACAGGTGAGAGGAGCTTTCCCCTGGCCAGGAGGGATTTCAAAGGGGTTTACCCTTCCCTTTATATTTATGACAGAGCCAGGTATTTTAACTTTCTTGTATGTATATTTTTAATGATAATACAAATTAATATTCAGTAATATCTGTACTGTTATTTTAAAACAGTAATTTTAATTTTAACTCAAAAGAAGTTCTCCAAGGGTTTATGCTACTTGACTCCCACCATTCTGCATTTACAGGTATCAGAATGCAACATACTATTCCTTTTATTGGACTAACTTCGGTTGGTGAAAAAGACAAGCTTTTGAGCTTCACAGAGCTCTTCTTCAGTACTCACAGAGAATCACAGCTAAATGCAAAGTGGAATAGATTGTTTAGCATAAGTAGTTAGCAGAGATATGCCTGCTTCTGATGATGAGCTGAGAGAGACTGGGGGTTGTTTGAAGACCAGAAGTGGGGGTTCATTGCTTTCACTTCTGGGCTTCAAACAACCCATCCAACCTCATCATCAGAAGCAAGCTCCCCAGAGACCGGCACATACCAACTCAAAACGTTACAAGATCCTGCCAGAAAAGATAACAATATATAATATATATGATGATATAAGACAAAAACATCATTTTATCTGAGGATGAACACTTTTCACAAAGCCGTCACTCTTATCTGATCTATCCGTCCTCATCCTTATAGGCAACCTGTACAACACTTTCAAAAGAGGAGCCTGAGAGCTTAAATTAATAATTCTGCTAGACACTAAACATCATGGACTGAACAGAGACATTGGGTTTATGGCTTATTAAACCAATCTGAAACCCACTAATCCCATTTTTTTCTTATGACTGCAGAGGTGTTAATGGTCCACTTCACCTGGAATGTGTGCTAACTACTTATGCTAAACCAATCTGTTCCACCTGGCTTTTAGCTGTGACACTGGGAGTATCTTTTCCAGACCAGAAGAAGAGCTTTGTGCAGCTTGAAAGCTTGTCTCTCTCACCAGCAGAAGTTGGTCCAATAAGATATATTTGTTTATTACCTCACCTACATTGTCTCTCTAATATCTTGGGCCCGCCACGGCTGCAACTACATTGCATGCACACTATTCCTCTAATTCTGCTGTCCAATCAGAAGGGTGATGGTTCTGTGTCGTATCTGAACTGACATTCAGACAATGCTGGCAACTTAGGTTTATTTTAAAATTTCAAACTGGATTTTCATAGGTTAATAGATTTATAATGCCAAAAGGGGCCATTGTGCTTATCTAGTCTGACCGCTTTGCATAACACAGGCCATAGTAGTTTACCTAATAATTTTTGCGTCTTGCCCAAAAACCTGTTTGAACTACAGCATATGCGTTAGAAAAATATTGATTCTTGATGTAAAGACTCCAAGCGATGGGGCCTCAACCAACATCCCTTGGGAACCTGTTCCAATGGTTAAATATCCTCAGTTAAAAATATGCAATTTATTTCCAATTTGAATATAACTAACTTCAACCTCCAGCCATTAGATATTTTTAGAACTTTGGCTGCTATATTTAAAAGAACCCTGCAATATCATCATCCTCCTGTATAGGTAATTACAGACCATGATCACATCATCTCTTATGTTTCTTCTCCATAAGCTTAAGACTGAACTCTTTAGTCTCTCATTGTAAGATGTGTTTTACAGAATCATTCTTTCACTTCTTCCCTAAGCCCTCTTCAAGTTTTCAGCATCCTTTTTAAAAAACGTGCACTCCAGAAATGAATGCTGCATTCCGGTAATGGTCTCACTAATGCCATATACTAAGGTAATAATGCTCTCCTCCCTGCCCACCCCCAATGCTTCGTTTACATTCAGGTATCATCTTAGATGTTTTTGCCACTATGTCACACTAGGAGCTCATGTTCAACTGGTATCAATAATGTTTCCAAAATCCTTTCCAAAGTTGCTGTTTTCCAGAAAATATAATACCCAGTCCAATTAGTATGGCCAACATTCTTTATTCTTAGATGTATGTTCGTGCATACATCTTATGTTAAAAGTCCTGTTGTTTGAGTGCATCCATTTTACCAAGCAATCCAGATTGCTCTGTATCAGTGACCTGGCCTCCTCATTATTTCCTACCCAACCAATCTTTGAATCATCTGCCAAATTCCTCAGTAATGATTTTATATTTTCTTCCATATCAGTGATAACAATATTGATCCATGAACCAAACCCTGCAGGACCCCACTAGAAACATCCCCTCTAACTGGCGATTCTCCGTTAACAATTATATTTTGAGATCTATGGGTTAGCAAGATTTTAATCAATTTAGCATGTATGTCATATTAATTTAGTAGAATGGTAATTATTTTAGTCAGAATGCTGGCTTTGCAAAAAGGTAAAATCCATCAGTGCAACTAGTGGCTTTGCCTGTATGTGCCAGAGGTGTGCATTAGAATGGCCACATAAGTTTTTGTAACTGGGGCAAATTCCCAGTGTAGACAAGAGCTACATTTTCTTCAGGGTAATTTTTGGTTGCTGGTTGTGTAAACATCTGTCTTCATCCCACACTTCCAAATGGAATGCATAATTAAGAAAAGAAATTGGAGGATATTCAAATGGGTGTTATTAGCTGCTCATTTGTAGTGCAGTAATTCCCTTTTTACACCTTAATTACTGTTTGCTGAAGGCTTGGGTAACTGTAATAATTCTTGTTAACTGAAAACAAAAGAAACGGGGAGGGAGGTGCTCAAAATAATTGAAGGTCCAAAAGCCTCTTCTGCGCCTTTTGATATATAAGTAGGCTTGGAAAGATTATATTTTTATCAGTAAAAGTTGGTAAATGTCAACTTCACCATACACACACAAACTGACAAAAAAGATTTCCATTGATAATTTAAATTTACAGGTAGGCAAAGTAAGAAAAATGCTGCTTTTATAATGATTATGGTTTGGTTGAGAGATATTTACTTTGTCTATTTTGACATGTGATGTTGACATTTTGTGTTTTAGTGTTTTGCAAAGCTTTAACATTTTGAATGTCAATGTCTATTGTCATTAAATAATTATTGTCTGTCACTCTCCCATAGTTTCCCACAAATCTGAAGACTTAAATTGATAAAAATCAGAATTTTGTGCAACAGTGAAAATTTAAACAAATACAAATAAAAACTGCTTAAAAATTAACCTCAATATTATCCATCAAAATTATAACAAATAAAAATTGAATTCTACCAAGTGTATAATGTGGTGGTTTGTTTTGAATGCACAAAGAGTAGGTGTGGTGCTTTGCATTGTGGCATCATTTCTTTGTGTTTAATCAGTGTATTTGTATGTAAGACACATATTATTGTCTCTATTCTCCGGACAGTCAACAATGTGGGCAAGAGATTTTTTTTTTTCTCTTTTTATTTCACCGTATTATACTAGTGAAGTTTCAGCTATACAGCCCACTGTAAAAGACTGCATGTATGGAACAAAGCTGTCAAAAATAATGGAAAAGTTAAAATCACAGGGGAGAGTACTAGCCAGTTATAGCTTTAAGGATCCCTCCAAAAGTGTCTGTAGCAGGTTCTAGAATAGCAACCAACCTAATTTAGAGGCCCATGTTTGTTGTGCTGCTACTCCTGTTAACGTTTCTGCTTTGTCCAGTGTCACTAAGGTACCGTCAAGGAAGAATATAGCCTCTGAAGGGCAGCGTGGTATCAGTGCTGGCTGAAAACTAGGGAAAACAAAGAGAGTGTGGAAAACTACACAGCTGGCATGCCAGATGTATGCCATTGCTGATCCATCTGTAACACATGGTATATGCCAGCCACTTTGCTAGATACTACATCGATAGGCAGGGAATCTGAGAGAGAGAATCTCCAGTGCAACTATAGAAATGCAAAGATATAGCATGGAAAACCATCATTTTCGCTTTATTTCTACACTTTTGTTTCCTTTCTCGCATTTTAAAATATTGTTAGAAAAGGCTACTTGGCTCAATTACCCTGACAGCATGGATTTTGCAGCAGGGCTAATATCTCATTTAAATCAGCCCCATTACTGCACTGTGTATGTATTATGTGCATGGATGATACCTTGGTTATTTTCCTTTGCTGTCTGGCCTGCTTGCCAAGAGCTGTTATTTTTAAGAACCTTATTTCTGCTTGTTTCACTGCTTTCTAAAATTCCAAACATACTGTTTTTCTTTTATATAGTAAAGGTGGTTGCAGGTAGTTTAAAGATTGTGACTATGACCTGCTTCCTACCTTGTCTTTTGTAAATGGCTATATATGCCCAGAGAAAAAATAAACAAACTGGCATTTCATAGATTCTAAGGCAAGAAGTGGCCACTCCATAGCACAGGCCATAGGAAGCAAAGGCTACCAGGGACCTTCAGGTATATCAGCACTGCAGGTGGGAGTAAGTCTCCCAGCCCATGTAGAGAAACTCATAGCTCGAGCTATCACGCTAAGAATAGCAGTGTGGACATTGCAGGGTAGACATAACCCACTGTCCAGTGTAAGCCCAGGGTTAGTAGAACTTGAGTTAGCAGACTCTGAGTTTGTTAACCTAGGCTTGAGCATCTGTACTCATTTGCAACCCCAGATTAGAATTGTTGAACGCTAGGTCCCAACTTGGGGCTCCAAGGTCTACACTTCATTTTGAGGGCCCTCTCATATCCCAAACTTCCTAGCACCTCCCAAAATGTAGCCACACTAGCCCTCTTCATGGTGCAGTGTGGGAAAACTTGATTGTCCACCAAACTTGATTGTCCAAAGGACATAGAAAGTCAGCCCATGGGATTGTGGGATACTTTTGGCCGACTCCAGAGCACAAGTCAAGGAGGGCTACACCTAAGATGGGTCCCAGCTTGACTCAGGTTCAAACACTCCACCCCATGTGAGGTCCTGAGACTCTGGGTTAGCACAATTTGTTTGTAGACAGAAGCGGGGTTAGACCTGAGCTTGAGTTCGAACCCTGAGCTTACATTGCAGAGTAGACATACCCTATGGGTCTGGCTAGCCTGAGTCTTCGCTGGAGCTGCAATGTTCACACTTCTATTTTTAGCATGCTATCTCAAGCCCTGCTAGCATGAGTCTGGCTACCTCGGGTTGGGAGGCATTCTCACAGCTGCAGTGTAGACTACTCCAGAGCCAGGACTTCCATGCTCCTGGGCTGCTCATCTTCTTACCTGATTGACTGCCTGCACTCCAAGAAGCTTGGAGAGCCTTGGAAACTTTTCAAAAAAGGTCAAAACTAAATGTCAGAATTCTTGTTCTGTGGAAATATTGAAATTTTGGGGTTTGATCCATTCTGGAATGTTTGTAGTGTGTGCTGTGTGGTTTTTGTTTGTTTTTGTTTGTTTTTTGTTTTGGAATTTCCCACTGAATGGAAATTCCAGTTTCTGGCCAGCTCTAGTTCTGATAAATCCTCTGAGAACTTCACAGTCTGTTGCTGAGGTCACCTTAAACATATTAAATGCCTTTGTTTGCATAATTTGTCCATGGACTGAGGGAATTCTGGAGTTATGTGGCTTTGTACATACATGTCTTATATGTTTGTGATGCTTTATAATTAGGCCTCTGATGTGAAAGCTATCTAATGTTTGGTTCAACCTTTATGATGGTGATAGCTCCATAATGACATTTATTTATCTGTGATGAGTGTCAAAGTATGACATCACTTGTGTATTTGAAATGCCCCCTATATTTTGAGTAATTGTCCCAAATGGTTGTCCTCACTTTCGGCTGAGATGTGTTTTTCCAGCAAGTGAATATAATGGGCAGGTATAGTTGGCTGATGTGATAGAAACTATTGCATTTTATTCTACGTGTTATAGGAGTGTGCAAGTCAGTCTTTAGCAAGAATAAAATACTTTATTTAGCTACTTTTCTATTTTTCACATTTTTTTTAAAAAAAAGCAACATATGAATTTTAACATATTTCTTCAATGTTAATATCTAAAACAAAAAAAGCAATTAAAGATCAGTTTTTTTGCTTAAAATAGGACAATTTTAGAATGAACAAGACCTATTGTCAGGCAAATGTCCATTTTTCAAGAAGAAACCATCATTTTTACAAATTTGAGTGTTTTCAACATTTTTTTTATTTTGATTTGAATTTTAAACACCTAATATTTTCTTTAGTTTTACACCATAGTTCCCAACCTGTGGAAACTAGGTATGCGTTATATGTATCCATGCAATATTCCATACGGAATTACATTAGGGATGCAAACAGGATGTTAGGAATCATTAAAAAAGGGATAGAGAATAAGACAGAGAATATCTTATTGCCCTTATATAAATCCAAGGTACGCCCACATCTTGAATACTGCATACAGATGTGGTCTCCTCATCTCAAAAAAGATATACTGGCATTAGAAAAGGTTCAGAGAAGGGTAACTAAAATGATTAGGGGTTTGGAACGGGTCCCATATGAGGAGAGATTAAATAGACTAGGACTTTTCAGCTCGGAAAAGAGGAGACTAAGGGGGGATATGATAGAGATATCTAAAATCATGAGTGGTGTGGAGAAAGTGAATAAGGAAATGTTATTTACTTGTTCCCATAATATAAGAACTAGGGGCCACCAAATGAAATTAATAGGCAGCAGGTTTAAAACAAATAAAAGGAAGTTCTTCTTCACACAGTGCACAGTCAATGTGTGGAACTCCTTGCCTGAGGAGGTTGTGAAGGCTAGGACTATAACAGGGTTTAAAAGAGAACTGGATATATTCATGGAGATTAAGTCCATTAATGGCTGTTAGCCAGGATGGGTAAGGAATGGTGTCCCTAGTCTCTGTTTCTCAGAGGGTGGAGATGGATGGCAGGAGAGAGATCAATGGATCATTACGTGTTAGGTTCACTCCCTCTGGGGCACCTGGCATTGGCCACTGTTGGCAGACAGTATATTGGGCTGGATGGACCTTTGGTCTGACCCAGTATGGCCATTCTTATGTTCTTATATGTAAAACCTAGTTTTACAAGAATTTCTTCCACATTTGTGAGAAAAAGGATATCTTTTTTTTCATGTGCAAGGAACTGCAGTCTTATGTTTAATGTCTGCTTTTTCCTCTTTCATTCCATGATAGTTGTGCTGCACACCGAGGAAAGAATTTTTTATCTAGCCTTCACAGTTCATTTGCTGATCATTTAGTTGTGTGGTCAAGCAACCTATTTTGAGAAATTGATTAATCAAGTAATTGATATCTGCTGGGTGTTTTAACTCTAGAAAATTGCTTGTACTTCCTCAAAAGACTACCGGTAATTTATTCTAATTTAAGATGGTGGTGTCTGTCAGGAAAGGTCTGGATCCCCTTTTTCTTCCTAGCAGACAAATTGTAGTCTTGACAATTACTCCGTACATTATGGTGCTCAAAATATGAAGAACTTGTGTTGAAAATCTCCCTTGTGCTGAGACCCAGCACAATGGCTGTGTACCATGTAAGCCTTCAGAAGAGGGTTTAAGTGTAACTTACATGATGCACAGAGCCTGTGCTGACCCACTGGACAGACACAAATTTAATCTATATTGTATATGTTCTATGTTACTCTTAAAGATATACACAAGGGTTGAAAGGAACCTGAGTGTATGAAGGAATGCACTGGCATTAGTACAGACTACAGTAGTTTGGAGTCAGTGCAACAAAATAAAATAGTTATTTTTCTCCAATATATACTTTCTAATGAAAATCACTTGCTGAGCTGAAGGATCACATGAGCTTTGGGAGAAAGGATGTCCATGCAGTTAAGGCTCTGGATAGTGAATCAGAAGTGTTTGCTCTGATTTCCAGGTCGGTAACACACATACTAAAGGATATCGGACCAGTTATCCATGATCTCATTGGTGCCTCAGTCCCCTGTATCTGAAATAGAGATAATACTTTCCTCCTCACAGGAATGTTGTGGGGATCAGTTCGTTATGACATATCATGTGGAATCTGGAAGGGTTCTGTCCTGGATCTGGTACTATTCAGTATTTTAATTAATAACTTGGTGTGTATGCCTATAAAATTTGCAGATGACACCAAGCAGGACACTTTGGATTAGAATTCAAAATAATGTTGTCAAATTGGAGAATTGGTCTGAAATCAACAAGATGACAGTCAGTGAAGACAAGTGCAAAGTAGTAGACCAGGGGTCTGCAACCTTCAGCACGCGGCCCATCAAAGTAATACACTGGCAGGCCGCAAGACATTTTGTTTACATTGACCATCTGCAGGCATGATTTGCTGTTCCCGGCTAATGGGAGCTGTGGGAAGTGGCAGCCAGCTCGTCCCTCGCACTGCTTCCCGCAGCCCCCATTGGCTGGGAACAGCGAATCGTGGCCAGTGGGAGCTGCAGGGGCTGTGCCTGCAGATGGTCAATGTAAACAAAATGTCTCCTGGCCCGCCACTGGATTACCTTGATGGGCCACATGCCAAAGGTTACCAACCCCTGTAGTAGACTTAAGAAATAAAAATGAAACACACAACTACAAAATCGGGAGTAACTGGTTAGGCAGTAGTACTGCTGAAAAGGCTATAGAGCAGTGGTTTTTAACCTGTGATCCATGGACCCCTGCGGGTCCACACACTATGTCTAAGATTTCCAAAGGGGGCTGCACCTCCATTTGAAATTTTTTAGGGGTCCACTCATGAAAAGAAGGTTGAAAACCCCTGCTATCAAGATTATAATGGACCACAAATAGAATATGAGTCAACAGTGTGATTCAGTTGGGGAAAAGGCTAGTATCATTCTTGGGGGTATTAACAGGAGTTTATTATGTAAGACATGGGAAGTAATTGTCCCATTCTACCTGAGTACTGTGTCCAATTCTGGGCACCACATGTTAGTTAAGATATGGACAAATTGGAGAGAGTCTAGAAAAGGGCAACAGAAAAGGTAAAAGGTTGAGAAAACCGGACCTGTGAGGAGAGGTTAAAAACTTGGGCATGCTTAGTCTTGATAAAATAAGACTGAGGGGAAACTTAACAACAATCATCAAATTTGTTAAGGACTGTTAAAAAGAGGACGGTGATCATTTGTTCTCCATGTCCACTGAAGGTAGGACAAGAAATAATGAGCTTAATCTGTAGCAAGGGAGATTTGGGTTAGATTCTAGGAGAAACTTTCTAACTCTAAAGATAGTTAACCACTGGAATAGGCTTCTAGGAAAGATAGTGGAATCTCATCGTTGGAGGGTTTTTAAAACAGGTTGGACACACCTGTCAGGGATGGTCCTGTCTCAGAATGGGGGACTGGAGTGATGACTCTTGACATCTCTTCCAACCCAAAATTTCTATGATTACTGTTTGTGAAGACCACAGAAATAAGTGCCTCTAGAAAAATGCTGATACTGCCTGTTGAATGAGAAAAACAATCCTATTCTGTGTTTTTTCCACAGTATTGCAGATTTTCTAAAGATGCATCAGAAGAACAGAACATTTTGCTTCTCATTATAATGAGAACTAATAAAGACTTTGATGTTCTTTGATTATCACACAAGGTGTATGATTCAGTTCAGCTGAAAGTAGGTTAAGTCTATGCAGTGTGTAACAATTTAATGATTTTGCAGTCCGTAGTTTGAATGAATTAGTTTTGGTAAAAATAGGATTCCACTAAAAAACATTCTGCTTTGGTGGAACTGAAATTAGGAAGCTTGTCTGGGATGCAGTCCAATTAATTTACAATCTGGCTAAAGTTAAAAGTTTGTTGTTGGGGGCAAAATATTTTATTTAAGCGCTTAGGTGAGGATGACAGTGCTGGAAAGCTGAACTCTGTTTTCAGTGCTTTAAGAAATAATGCACAGAAGTATAATGGTGGTTACACACTTTGGAACCGGAAAGGTCACATGAGGCAGACTTTTGAACTGTACCTTAAAGGTGCCAGACAAAGACATCCACTATGGGCTTGTGTCAATGACAATGCTATATTGAACGTGTAGAGAAATCATTTGTCCCTGGCCATGGCACCTGTACCAAATATACTCTTGCCCAAATGGCTACGAGAGGTCAGAATAGGACATTACATTTCTTTGATTGGTTGTAGCTGCTGAAGTACTTCATCTCTCCCTTTTGCATTGTGACTGCCAACTGTGAAAGCCCTTTGTGTACCCCTTACCTATGACGTAAATGTTAATTAGATATGGCAGCATTTTAACTCCAGTAGTCATAGTGAGCAGAACTAAAGATTACAATTCCCAGGTCTAACAATGGCAAGTCATCAGGAAAATATTCTTCTTCTCAGTAACAGGACTTTTTTATTGTATTTTTTTTAAAGTGGAAACAAAACACAATACAGACTCTCTCCAACTAGCAGGAGAAAAAAGAATGCAACCTCAGTTCGTAGGAAAATATGTCACCAGAGGAAAGTGTTCATGAGAAATCTATAGAGTCAACAGATAAATACAAAAAAAATCTTAGAATAATTTCAAATAGTGATTTCGTTAAAGGAATTTGAAATCTGCCAAACATTGAGCAAAGAACAAAAAGTGTAAAGTTCACTACACACATTGTTATTACTTATTTATGCTGCTAGTGAATAGATAGTTTTTAAAACCTGAGTTCAGCGTTCCACATATCTCTGCTAAAATAGATTATATCAGCGTGTGGAGTTGCATTGTCTGATGTAGAGGAGAGGATTATTAGTGACTGATTTTTAATCTCCCCAGACCTAAACACATATGCCTTCCTCCAGCAGATCAAGGGACGTGATCGTTTCCCTCTATTCGACATTGGTGAGGCCTCATCTGGAGAACTTTGTCCAGTTTTGGGCCCCACACTACAAGAAGGATGTGGAAAAATTGGAAAACGTCCAGCGGAGGGCAACAAAAATGATTAGGGGACTGGAACACATGAGTTATGAGGAGAGGCTGAGGGAACTGGGATTGTTTAGTCTGCAGAAGAGAAGAATGAGGCGGGATTTGATAGCTGCTTTCAACTACCTGAAAGAGGGTTCCAAAGAGGATGGATCTAGACTGTTCTCAGTGGTAGCTGATGACAGAACAAGGAGTAATGGTCTCAAGTTGCAGTGGGGAAGATTTAGGTTGGATATTAGGAAAAACTTTTTCACTAGGAGGGTGGTGAAGCACTGGAATGCGTTACCTAGGGAGGTGGTGGAATCTCCTTCCTTTGAAGTTTTTAAGGTCAGGCTTGACAAAGCCCTGGCTGGGATGATTTAGTTGGGGATTGGTCCTGCTTTGAGCAGGGGGTTGAACTAGATGATCTCCTGAGGTCCCTTCCAACCCTGATATTCTATGATTCCCCAGCATGCAGATCTAAGGGATCAGCAATAATATTTTATTATTCCATTTTTCTTAAGCCTTAAAATAAAAAAGCCACTTTGAATCCAGAAAGATACATTTGTCACTTTTTTTGTGTTAGCAAAGCTTTAGAAAATATATATATATATATATATATATATATACACACACACAAAACTTGAAGCCTGTGTTTTGTCTTGTGGCAGGTAATAATTGCCACTTTGTGTAAATCATTGCTGTCATTCCTAATGACATTCACTTTCTAGTTTAAATATGATAAAAAGAAATACATTTAAATAAACATTTTTATCAAAATCTGTTTGTAAAAGAAAGGAGAAAGAGAGAGAGAAAAGAAAACAAATATAAACACCCTTTCACTTGAATTTAAATTTCACTGTCAGATTTTGGAAATCTGCAGTTCATACATGGTCCCATATCACCCAGTTAACTGTAGGTTGAAAAATTAAAATTAGTTTGTAAAACCACAGTTCTAATCTGATGTCTAGAATAATCATAATAATTAGAATCTTCTTTGTTGCATCAGTAAGAATTTATTTTAGTGATACCAATTAGGAAAAAAAGGCAGTTTACCAATGCTTGTGGTAGATTCTTCATCACTGGCAATTTTTAAATATAGATTGGGATTTTTTTTTCTCGATGATATTGTGACAGGGTCGGGCCAGATGGCTATAGGACAGTAATAGAAGATATTCGCCGCAGGCTAAGTAGGTCCCTTTTCCCTGGGTAAGGTAACAGGGAAGGTTCCAGAACTACCAGGAACCTTCTGGAGACACTTAAGACAGGCTGATTAGAACACCTGCAGCCAATCAAGGAGCTGCTAGAATCAATTAAGGCAGGCTAATCAGGGCACCTGGGTTTTAAAAAGGAGCTCACTTCAGTTTGTGGTGTGCATGTGAGGAGCTGGGAGCAAGAGGCACTAGGAGCGAGAACGCAGACTGTTGGAGGACTGAGGTGTACAAGCATTATCAGACACCAGGAGGAAGGTCCTATTGTGAGTATAAAGAAGGTGTTGGAAGGAGGCCATGGGGAAGTAGCCCAGGGAGTTGTAGCTGTTGCACAGCTGTTCCAGGAGGCACTTTAGACAGCTGCATTCCACAGGGCCCTGGGCTGAAACCTGGAGTAGGGGGCGGGCCCGGGTTCCCCCCGAATCCTCCCAGCTCCTGGTCAGACACGGGAGTCGTCGACCTGGACTGTGGGTTCAGAAAAACGGCCAAGCTGAGGGCTGCCGTGAAGCTCCAAGGCGAGCAAATCCGCCAATAAGCGCAAGACCCACCAAGGTAGAGCAGGAACTTTGTCACAGTATCCTCTAGTTCAAACAGGAATTAATTCGGGGAAGTCCTGTGGCCTGTGTTATACAGGAGGTAGGACTAAATGATCATAGTGGCCCTTTATGGCCCTATAATCTATGAATCAATGAAAAATATTTCTTTAGTGAAATAAATGTGAAATGAACTGAATAGCTAATATATATTGATATTCCCAATTTTTTTAAAATAAACTATGTTCTAGAGACAGCCAGATGGCTTGGCAGCCACTTGCCAATTACCAAAGACTCAGGTTGGGGAATGACTTAGGGATAGCCCTTTTGTGATATCCACATGTTGGAATCTAAAGGTAATGTAACATCTGAAATGTTTATGTCATCAATAACCGATAAAAGAGACTAGTTTTGATTACATACAGTAAACTTTGTCATTGGCGCTCTGACTCTTAGCACCCTTAATGCTATTTTTTTTCCAAATTGAGCACCTACATTGCACTGGCAAAATATGCATGCCCATGTGCAGAAGGATAATTACTTTCCCCAGATAAACACATTAGCATACAAACCCCTATTTACATACACAATTACCCAAATTGCATATTTCAGGCTACTAGTGGTTTCTGTGCCTATATCCTGCAGCTGTAACTTAAGTGCTTAGCTTTGAAAAAACGGCCTTTACTGTTTACCTCAAGTTTCTAAAACACTTTCGAGTGGAATACCTAATTACACTGCCATCTTGGGCTCTGGTGTTATGGACATTTTCTCTTCTGTGGAAAACGTTGTGTCTACAGTTCCTGTCTCTCTTTCCCCCCTAGCATTTGATCCACTCTGCTCCCTGAATCCCTGCCCCTTCAGAAAACAAGCAAGGACTGTGCTATATCTGAGTGAGCACAGATAGCCTGTGACATAATTCTTAGGTGCTGGCCCCTACCCCACTAGCTGCCATGCCAGGAACATGTTTTCAATTTTCTGGGGTTTTTTAACCTGTTTTTATGAAAACATCATGAAAGTGTTTTTGCTATAAAATTAGATGTATAGTAGTGTACCTGCTTTAGAACCCACATACTTCAAGTTCATTAAAGGCTTCTTGTAAATTTATACCATTCTAAATCTTGGTGTAACAAAATCAAGTCACTTAATCTCCCAGTGTCAACTGAAAAACGGGGATAGTCATATTTTTTTTCTTTTACCTTTATATATCTTATATTTTCAGACGGCAAGCTCTTCTGATGTATGTACAGCACCCAGCACACTGCAGTTCCAACCTTGATTGGAGCATGTTGACACTATTGTAATACAAATAATAATATGAATAAAAGAAGGGAAAAACTCACCATTTGGTTAATACACATTATTTACCAGTGATTCTCTGAACCCCAGAGAGCCTTCTCAATTTTCACAGTTATTTCCCTTCAGCATTCTGCTTTTCTGTCTGTTTTCTAGTGTATGTAAACTGGGAAACATTTGTCATTAAGGGCTTGTCTCCACTTACAGCTTCATTTAGGGTATGTCTACACTACGAAATTAGGTCGAATTTATAGAAGTCGTTTTTTTAGAAATCGGTTTTATATATTCGAGTGTGTGTGTCCCCACAGAAAATGCTCTAAGTGCATTAAGTGAATTAACTCGGCAGAGCGCTTCCATAGTACTGAGGCTAGAGTCAACTTCCAGAGTGTCGCACTGTGGGTAGCTATCCCACAGTTCCCACAGTCTTTGCTGCCCATTGGAATTCTGGGTTGAGATCCCAATGCCTGATGGGGCTAAAACATTGCCGCGGGTGGTTCTGGGTACATATTGTCAGGCCCCCATTCCCTCCCTCCCTCCGTGAAAGCAAGGGCAGACAATCGTTTCACACCTTTTTTCCTGAGTTACCTGTGCAGACGCCATACCGCGGCAAGCATGGAGCCCGCTCAGGTAACCATCACCGTATGTCTCCTGGGTGTTGGCAGACGCAGTACTGCATTGCTACACAGTAGCAGCAACCCATTGCCTTGTGGCAGCAGACGGTGCAATAGGACTGGTAGCCGTCATCGTCATGTCCGAGGTGCTCTTGGCTGCGTCGGCCGGGAGCGCCTGGACAGACATGGGCGCAGGGACCAAATTTGGAGTGACTTGATCAAGTCATTCTCTTTAGTCCTGCAGTCAGTCCTATTGAACCATCTTATGGTGAGCAGGCAGGCGATATGGATTGCTAGCAGTGGGATTGTACCATCTTCTGCCGAGCAGCCATGAGATGTGGATGGCATGCAGTCCTTCTGCACCATCTGCTGCCAGCCAAAGATGTAAAAGATAGATGGAGTGTATCAAAACAAGAAATAGACCAGATTTGTTTTGCACTCATTTGCTTCCCCTCCCCACTCCCCCCACCCCGTCTAGGGGACTCATTCCTCTAGGTCACACTGCAGTCACTCACAGGGAAGGTGCAGCGAGGTAAATCTAGCCGTGTATCAATCAGAGGCCAGACTAACCTCCTTGTTCCAATAAGAACAATAACTTAAGTGCACCATTTCTTATTGGAACCCTCCGTGAAGTCCTGCCTGAAATACTCCTTGATGTAAAGCCACCCCCTTTGTTGATTTTACCTCCCTGAAGCCAACCCTGTAAGCCGTGTCGTCAGTCGCCCCTTGCAACGGCAGACTATCGTTCCGCGCCTTTTTTCTGAGCAGACACCATACCAAGGCAAGCATGGAGGCCGCTCAGCTCACTTTGGCAATTAGGAGCACATTAAACACCACACGCATTATCCAGCAGTATATGCAGCACCAGAACCTGGCAGAGCGATACCGGGCGAGTAGGCGACGTCAGCGCGGTCGCGTGAGTGATCAGGACATGGACACAGATTTCTCTGAAAGCATGGGCCCTGCCAATGCATGCATCATGGTGCTAATGGGGCAGGTTCATGCTGTGGAACGCCGATTCTGGGCTCGGGAAACAAGCACAGACTGGTGGGACCGCGTAGTGTTGCAGGTCTGGGATGATTCCCAGTGGCTGCGAAACTTTCGCATGCGTAAGGGCACTTTCATGGAACTTTGTGACTTGCTTTCTCCTGCCCTGAAGTGCATGAATACCAAGATGAGAGCAGCCCTCACAGTTGAGAAGCGAGTGGCTATAGCCCTGTGGAAACTTGCAACGCCAGACAGCTACCGGTCAGTTGGGAATCAATTTGGAGTGGGCAAATCTACTGTGGTGGCTGCTGTGATGCAAGTAGCCCATGCAATCAAAGATCTGCTGATATCAAGGGTAGTGACCCTGGGAAATGTGCAGGTCATAGTGGATGGCTTTGCTGCAATGGGATTCCCTAACTGTGGTGGGGCCATAGACGGAACCCATATCCCTATCTTGGCACCAGAGCACCAAGCCGGCAAGTACATAAACCGCAAAGGGTACTTTTCAATGGTGCTGCAAGCTCTGGTGGATCACAAGGGACGTTTCACCAACATCAACGTGGGATGGCCGGGAAAGGCACATGACGCTTGCATCTTCAGGAACTCTGGTCTGTTTCAAAAGCTGCAGGAAGGGACTTTATTCCCAGACCAGAAAATAACTGTTGGGGATGTTGAAATGCCTATAGTTATCCTTGGGGACCCAGCCTACCCCTTAATGCCATGGCTCATGAAGCCGTACACAGGCAGCCTGGACAGTAGTCAGGAGCTGTTCAAATACAGGCTGAGCAAGTGCAGAATAGTGGTAGAATGTGCATTTGGATGTTTAAAGGCGCGCTGGCGCAGTTTACTGACTCGCTTAGACCTCAGCGAAACCAATATTCCCACTGTTATTACTGCTTGCTGTGTGCTCCACAATATTTGTGAGAGTAAGGGGGAGACGTTTATGGCGAGGTGGGAGGTTGAGGCAAATTGCCTGGCTGCTGGTTACGCACAGCCAGACACCAGGGCGGTTAGAAGAGCACAGGAGGGCGCGGTACGCATCAGAGAAGCTTTGAAACCCAGTTTCATGACTGGCCAGGCTACGGTGTGAAAGTTTTCTTTGTTTCTCCTTGATGAAACCCCCCGCCCCTTGGTTCACTCTACTTCCCTGTAAGCTAACCACCCTCCCCTCCTCCCTTCGATCACCGCTTGCAGAGGCAATAAAGTCATTGTTGCTTCACATTCATGCATTCTTTATTCATTCATCACACAAATAGGGGGATGACTACCAAGGTAGCCCAGGAGGGGTGGTGGAGGAGGGAAGGAAAATGCCACACAGCACTTTAAGCACAGCACTTTAAAAGTTTACAACTTTAAAATTTATTGAATGCCAGCCTTCTTTTTTTTGGGCAATCCTCAGTCGTGGAGTGGCTGGTTGGCTGGTGCCCACTCCCCCCACCGCATTCTTGGGCGTCTGGGTGTGGAGGCTATGGAACTTGGGGAGGAGGGCGGTTGGTTACACAGAGGCTGTAGTGGCAGTCTGTGCTCCAGCTGCCTTTGCTGCAGCTCAGCCATACACTGGAGCATACTGGTTTGATCCTCCAGCAGCCTCAGCATTGAATCCGGCCTCCTCTCATCATGCTGCTGCCACATTTGAGCTTCAGCCCTGTCTTCAGCCCGCCACTTACTCTCTTCAGCCTGCCACCTCTCCTCCCGGTCATTTTGTGTTTTCCTGCACTCTGACATTATTTGCCTCCACGCATTTGTCTGTGCTCTGTCAGTGTGGGAGGACAGCATGAGCTCAGAGAACATTTCATCACGAGTGCGTTTTTTTTTCTTTCTAATCTTCACTAGCCTCTGAGAAGAAGATCCTGTGATCATTGAAACACATGCAGCTGGTGGAGGAAAAAAAAGGACAGCGGTATTTAAAAAGACACATTTTATAAAACAGCGGCTACAATCTTTCAGGGTAAACCTTGCTGTTAACATTACATACATAGCACATATGCTTTCCTTACAAGGTTGCATTTTGCCTCCCCCCACCGTATGGCTAACACCTCCCCCCACCCCCTTCTCCGTGGCTAACAGCGGGGAACATTTCTGTTCAGCCGCAGGCAAACAGCCCAGCAGGAACTGGGTCCCCTGAAGAAAAGCACCCTATTTCAACCAGGTGACCATGCATGATATCTCACTCTCCTGAGGATAACACAGAGAGATAAAGAACGGATGTTGTGTGAACGCCAGCAAACATACACTGCAATGCTTTGTTGTACAATGATTCCCGAGTACATGTTACTGGCCTGGAGTGGTAAAGTGTCCTACCATGAAGGACGCAATAGGGCTGCCCTCCCCAGAAACCTTTTGCAAAGGCTTTGGGAGTACATCCAGGAGAGCCGCGAATGCCAGGGCAAATTAATCCTTTCACATGCTTGCTTTTAAACCATGTATAGTATTTTAAAAGGTACACTCACCGGAGATCCCTTCTCCACCTGCCGGGTCTAGGAGGCAGCCTTGGGTGGGTTTGGGGGGTACTGGCTCCAGGTCCAGGGTGAGAAACAGTTCCTGGCTGTTGGGAAAACCGGTTTCTCCCCTTGCTTGCTGTGAGCTATCTACAACCTCATCATCATCATCTTCTTCGTCCCCAAAACCTGCTTCCCTGTTGCTTCCATCTCCATTGAAGGAATCAAACAACACGGCTGGGGTAGTGGTGGCTGAACCCCCTAAAATGGCATGCAGCTCATCATAGAAGCGGCATGTTTGGGGCTGTGACCCGGAGCGGCCGTTCGCCCCTCTGGTTTTCTGGTAGGCTTGCCTCAGCTCCTGAAGTTTCATGAGGCACTGCTTCGGATCCCTGTTATGGCCTCTGTCCTTCATGCCCTGGGATATTTTGACAAAGGTTTTGGCATTTCGAAAACTGGAACAGAGTTCTGATAGCACAGATTCCTCTCCCCATACAGCGATCAGATCCCGTACCTCCCGTTCAGTCCATGCTGGAGCTCTTTTGCGATTCTGGGACTCCATCATGGTCACCTCTGCTGATGAGCTCTGCATGGTCACCTGCAGCTTGCCACGCTGGCCAAACAGGAAATGAGATTCAAAAGTTCGCAGTTCTTTTCCTGTCTACCTGGCCAGTGCATCTGAGTTGAGAGTGCTGTCCAGAGCGGTCACAATGGAGCACTCTGGGATAGCTCCCGGAGGCCAATACCGTCAAATTGTGTCCACAGTACCCCAAATTCGACCCGGCAAGGCCGATTTACGCGCTAATACACTTGTCAGGGGTGGAGTACGGAAATCGATTTTAAGAGCCCTTTAAGTCGAAATAAAGGGCTTCATCATGTGGACGGGTGCAGGTTTACATCGATTTAACGCTGCTAAATTCGACCTAAAGTCCTAGTGTAGACTAGGGCTAAGTGAAGATGCTACCTATACCAACAGGAGAGCTGCTCCTATCGGCATAGGTACTCCACCTTCTTGAGAGGCAGTAGCTATGTCAACAGGAGAAGCCCTCTCATAGACATAGTGCTGTCTATACTGGGGAGTTAGGTTGGTATAACAACATTGCTCAGGATGTGGTTTCCAAGCCCCTAAGAGTCAAAATGCTAAGAGTCAAAATGCTGTTCATTCCTTCTGAGGGAGAGTAATAGACACAACTCCCTCCAGAACTCCTGGATGTTACTCCTCAGCTGGTCAGAAGTTCACAACAGAGTTGCCTAAGGCACTCTCTTCCCCTTCCTCAGAACCCCAGCCCCTACCAACTTGGGAGCAAAGGCAAATGTGTGCCTATATCATTGAGTGGAGACTTGATAGTCTCTAATCTTCAGTCTTCTTCCTTACTTAAAAGAGAGGTTATTATTACTCTGTGTCTTAATAATGAAGCTCAAAAGAAAACTGTGCAGAAACTGTCTTGAGATTGTCTTTTAAGTGGAAAAACACACACAGTTTAGAGGGGAAGGATACTGTGTGCTTCTCAGGAGCCAACAACATATACCGTCCTGTATTGCAGGCTGTAACAAAGCCACTCAAGCGAGACAGTTTCAGATAGCTGCCAGAACTAGTCTTTATTTTACTTGTCAAAGGAATGCCCACCTTTTTGGAACACTTTTTCTTCTGTCTCCATGTAAGGAATGATTTTCCTAACCATGCCAATAATGGTATTTTTTGAGATTTAAAATCTGTACTATCAGCCCCCGTGCAACCTCCCCCCTCCACATCATGACTTGAAACCATAAAATTATATGCTTCTACATGTATTTATTCCTATATATTATTTCTTTTTTTGTATTCCCCAGCTAAGGAAGAAAAATGAACATTGTTCTTGTAACATATTAACTGCTGAAATGCAATAGTGAAAGACAATGGTGCCAATAATAAACAAAACTAAACTAAAACAGAATAATAAGTGGGTGGGGAAACAGAATCATGCTTTTCATGGGAATCTTGCTTCAGCTTTTCCTGTGGTATGATACACATCTCTACAGTATATCTGAGAGGCTTTGTTTGTTTGGGTTGAACTGATATTCACCTGTAGTTAAACTAATTCATAAAACCCTGCTTCATGCCATTCAGTGGGAATTAACAAAGATGGTATGAGGATGTTACTTTTCCCTGGTGTGATGGGAGTCTGTCGGAAAGGAACAAAAATACCTGTATCCTCTGTTTAAGTTAAAAAATGTAAACAAGGTTTTCTAAATGTCCTTTAAGCAATATGGCTGTGTTCTTACCTCCACTGTTTCTGCATTCACATCTATCTAATTATTGACTTGATTTTGCTCCCTTTGCTGGTCAAGACCTTGAGTTACATGGTGGGAATTAAAGAAAGGAAAAGCATAAAGTTGTTGTTAATGAAAAAAATTAACACTCTAATTAACAGTACTTTAAACCATGCAACATGGATGCTGCTCCTACTTAATGTACATGAATTATCTTAGTGAAGGAGTCTGGAACAAATCTCCTAGGATGCCTCACAAGAAAAATAAACTTCTGAAGATAAACAGTTACCATTTCTAACTTCCATAAAGAAATAGAAAATAGACAATTGTTGAGGTGTGTGTTATGGTGCCCTCTTTGGTGCACGGAAAACTGCCATGTTAGACAATTAAATCACAACAAATTCAAGATAATCTGTCTTTGAAGGCAGCCAAAATGGCTTCTAGCTGAGCAGGGAGGCAATGGACAGAGACTGCAAGGAACTGTGGATCTTGGGCTATCTGAGCTGTTCCTTTAGTTCATTTGACCTCTATTTACCAAGGTGCACAGAACATCAATTGGTCAGAACCATGCTATTTGTTCATGTGACCTCTGGCACAAATATATGTTGTCTGAGGCACATTGTATCTTTTTATCTATAACAGGCTATGATGTATTACTATTTGTGTTTCAAGTGTTATGCTAGTGAACAAAATTCATAATTTACAAATGTCATTCAATATGATGCCAGCAGTTTTTAAGGAAAAGTCCACTGAGATTTTCAGCTGCATATTGCTTTTTATTAAGATTGGCTTTTTTAGGTACACACACATTCTATAGATGCAGTTTTCTAAAATATTTCTTTCTAGGAAAATGTTTCATCACACAAAAGATTATGGAGGTGCAGAGCAAATATGATGTGGATCTAACACACATGTAATATTGGGAGTCATCAGATAATCATTGTCAGCCTTCAAGACCTCTGAAAGCAAAATCAGGTCAAATTACATAATATTAAATTCTCCTTAAAAAAGCTAGCAAGTTGGGATTGGATGTATGCAGCTTAGTGAGCTCTGTATATAAAAAGATTTCTCACCATTTCATTTTCAGTAACAGGACACTGACATCTTGATTTTCAAATTTTCCAGTGATGGAAAATCTACTTCACTCCTTTGTAAATTATTCCAGAGGGTTGATTACAATTACTTTAAAATGCACGCCTTATTTCCAGTCTGAATTTTTCTTCAACCTCCAGCCATTGCATTTCATTATACCTTTGTCTGCTAGATTAAAGAGCCTATTATCAAATGTTTGTTCCCTATGTAGAGACTTATAGACTGTGATCAAGTTGCCCCATGACTTTCTCTTGGTTAAGCTAAATAGATAGACTCAAGGAGCTCAGTCCCTAAGAGGTAGATTTCCCAATTATTTAACCATCCTGTGGCTCTTCTCTGAATCTTCTCCAATTTATCAGCATCCTTCTTGAATTGCAGACACCAGAATTGGACACAGTATTCCAACAGCACTTGCAGCAGTGCCAAATACAGAGATAATATAACCTCTTTATTCCTACTTGAGATTCCCCTGTTTATGCCTCCAAGAATTGCATTAGCCCTTTTGGCCACAGGATCACAGTTGGAGCTCATGTTCAGCTGTTTTATCCCAACAACCCCCAAATCTTTTTCAGAGTCACTGCTTCCCAGGATAGTATCCTCCATCCTGTAAGTATGGCCTACATTCTTTGTTCCTAGATGTATACGTTTACATTTAGTTGTATTAAAACATATTGTCTGATGGTGCTCAGCTTACCAAACAATTCAGTTCACTCTGTGTGAGTGACCTCTCCTCTTCATTATTTACAACTCCCCCAGTTTGTGCATCATATGAAAACTTCATTATTGAAGATTTTGTGTTCTACCATGTCATTAATAAATGTTAAATAGCATAGGGCCAAGTGTCATGCTGTCTGGAATGGCTCACAACTGTGAGAGCCTACCTATCAGAAAACAGGACAGACAGCCCAAACTGGTGATGTGTTCTATAATTAGATTTCACCAAGCCAGTACCAAATGTGAACTCCTGGATCACTATACCAGTCTTACCATGGAGTCACAAACCCCTTGATGCCAAGTGTACCTTGCTGTCAAGAGAATTGGACTTTGGGTTAAAGATCACTTAGTCTAAAAATCACACCACATCCGGTTACCCTGTCCCAAAAGACCAGTTACCCTAAATCAACTGGTACCCTAGATCTTACACCAAAGACCACTGCTGATAGTCAATTCTATAGTAAACTAACTAAAGGTTTATTAGGTAAGACAAGGAAGTGAGAGTTATTGAGAGTTTAAAGCAAGTAAAATATATGACAAGTGGGTCAGAGTCTATACTTCCAAATGGTAGCAGAGATGTAATAATCTGCCGATATCCCAAAAGTGTCTCAGGGCTGCCCAGAATAACTCTGGGGATCTCCATATTCTCAGGCAGTTATTCTCTGTCCTATTAGAATCCAACAGTCCAGAGATGAAGCATCTTTCCTGGAATCCATACAAGTTGACAGTATCACTACCCACATGGGCTCTTCCTTTGATGGAGAGTGAGGAATTCATTTAGAGTCTTTGACCTCTGATCATCACACACAATTACCACTTGCTTTGAAATTAGCACTTTTCTGTTTGAGTTCTTCCTTTGCATTCCATAAGGCTTCTTTCTTGATTTGATGGGCTGTTTAGTTACAGGGATATACACATTGTAAATGTTTGCTACGCCATTATAAGAGGATACAGATGCGTAAAAACAATGCATGTAACGTCCCATTAATTTTCATGATGTTTAAATGCCAAATACACTCTAATACATTTAATAATTACTTTGATCTATACTAATAAACAAGTGAATTGATCTGGGGCTTTGGCATGAGCTAGCACCTGGTCTGCCAGCATCACACCAAGAACTGATCCCTATGGGATCCAATGAGTAACATACTCACTTCATGATGATTCTCAGTATATAGTTACATTTTGAAACATGCCAGTTAGCCAATTTTTAATCCATTTCATTTGTTCCACATGAGTTTTTTATCATTCTAATTTTTTAATCAAAATGTGCAGTAGCATGTTAAATGCCATACAGGAATCTCAGTATCATCAACACTAACACCTTGATCAACTGGACTTACAATCTTAACAAGGAAAGATACCAAGTTAGTTTCACAGGATGTATCTTCCATAAATCTATGTTGATTGGCATTAATTATATTACTCTAATTTAATTCTTTATTAATCTAGTCCTGTATTATCCACTCTGTTATTTTACCTAGGATCAAGATCAGATTGATAGGCCTATAATTGCTAGTCATCTCATTTATACTTTTAAAATATTAGCACAACATTAGCTTTCTTCTAGTCTTCTGAATCTTCCACAGTGTGAGAAGAGTTATTGAAAAGCAACATTAGATATCCAGCAAGCTCCTTTGGCCAGCTCTTTAAAAACTCTTGGATGCAATTTTTCTTTCTTTGCTGATTTAAAAAATTTCTAAATTTAGTAGCTGCTGTTTGATATCCTCCTGTCTTACTACTGGAATGAGAAGTGCTTCATATTCATATAATATGTCTAAATCATCTGTTTTTTCCCAAATGTAGAACAGATATATTAACTGAACTCTTCTGCCTTTTCTGCATGTACTGCTGAGCTTTTCCATACATCTTGAGATAATATTTTAAGAAATCAGGCAAATAAAGAGGTTTCAGGCATTTCTGACCCTCCCAAAAGTACACAGCTTCCATAACTGAAGTGATCTGGTTATTAATTGCCATCAGCTTACCAAAGGCAAAGCATTTTTCTTTTTACCTAGAGAATCAATTTTCCAAGGCTACACATTCTTACATAGTTCTCTGAGCTGTACTTAGTTAAAATTGGATTGCTTTTCTAACCACATAGTGCTCTGTGAACAGTGTACAACATTTTCTCAGACCCGAGGGTGTCATATTTATAGAGATGGTTGATAAATGTTTTAAAAAAATGTTTTTCATCAAAAAATGCCAGTTCATTGAAACTGAAACCGTTTTTGTGACCATTTTTTGACTCTCAATTTTTTTTTAAAAAAGAGTTTTGAAATTGTCAGAATGTTTGGTTATGAATTAAAATAGTCTTGTTTTCTGCCTCAACGTTTTGTTTAGAAATATAAGCTAAGTATAGTACAAAAAAGAAAAGAAAGAAAAAAGAAAAGAGAGAAAGAAATGGTCAAACTCAAAATAAAATCTTTCAAAATTATCAACATGAAATGTTCTGATTGACCCAAACAGAAATATTTTTCAGCTTTTCAGTTTATGAAAATTTTCAAGATTTTGACTTTAGTCCTGATTCGGGATAGACAGTTTTTGTTTGTTTGTTTGGTTTTTTTTGATACTTCAAACTTGAATGGAACAGGAAAATTGTTTCCTACCCAGCTCTAGTAATTACATTTTTTACAATTTTTTAGACATGAGAATGAAAAACACAAAATAATTCCAATATCCTTTCCACTGAAATATTCAAGACCCTTAAATTATTACATGCTTTTCAGTTTGCTTGGATTTTGCATAATATCATTGTCTTGCACTCCACACAATTCATACAAAATTCCAGAAAAAGTTTGACTTCATTCTGACTCTTGAAATACCATAATAGCCCTTACATTATAAAGCTTATATGAAATATCTCACTGAAGCTAATGGAGTTTTGGAACTTGGGAGGTAGCGTGCACATTGTTCTGTACATAGTAGGAAATGCAGTTTGCCTACTAAAACAAGCTATGAAAAAGAGCCAGTGAGTATACGCAGTGAGTATACGCAGTGATCTGTTTCCAGATTTAACAAATTCCAACATAAAAATTCATATTTTTAATTAAGAAATACAAAAACTCTTGAACCACTTGCCAAATTTAATGTTAAAAACCAAAGTGCTGATCCATAACAAAAAATCTAACTCATGAGTAGCTCTTACTAATGTGAGGAGCCAATGGAATGACTTGTGTGGGTCCAGCTTTTGCCAGATCAGGCCCTACATTTATTTCTTTAAGTAGAAATGTGTGAAATAGCGTCATAACATGACAATTTGGAGAAAACAAATATTGATCTTTTTAATACAAAAGATGACCAAAAAAAACCTTCCACATAACATACTTTTTGAACATGTTTTGTTCTAACTACAACAAACCCCTCTCTCTCTCTCATACCCTTGTATCTGGGCAAAAATCATATGTGCAAAAGTTTCATCTTTATGCAAATTAAATGGATCAATTATGGGACTCCTCAAAAATGGTGTTTATAGCGAAAATGCTGACAGACTCTTATTAAAGCTGCCAAGTGCCAGTAGAATGAGGTGCCTTTAACCCCAGTGAATGCTGATGTAGAGGTTTAGTACTGTATGAATTTTATAAAGTTACCCAGGAGAGTTATTTTATTATTCATTGAGTCTTGTGTCTGGTGCAGTAATTGCATCTGGTGCAATTTTTCTTGCCTTACTTTGTGGTTATTTTTTATTCTGTCTAAAATGGGGAAAGGTTCTAAAACAGGAGAAAAGCTTGAGCTCATGTATTTAACCTATTCTGTGTCAAAAGGAAACTGGAGGTTGGTAATAGAAAATTCTTGATGTGGTATTTCTTTTCCCTCCCAGCATTACATGTAATGAAAGCTACATTTATTCTGCATATAAAACATAACAAGAAGTTGAGCATAGTAGTAGATATTAGTTTCCTACCAAATAAATTACTAATGATCTACCAATTGTTTTAAAATGTTGACTGGCTTCTGTATACCACTTAATACAATAAACATCTACCTAAATCTTCAGTCACATCTTAACCTTACAATTAAATATCAGCTGAAGGTTTGCAGGAATTAAAATTCAGTTTCCATGGACTTAATTTTTTTAAATTTATTTTTTTGTTAATGTTTTCATGGGCTTTCTGCAGTCTCATAAATAGCAAAATATATATCTTGATGCAGCGGACCAGAATATACTGTTACTGATTTGTGTTTTGAAAGGTTTTCTACATGCTTATTTAAAAAAAATATTGCAAAAGCAGTTAACATCCCCACTTATACAAAAATTATAGCATGCAATACTTAACACTCTTGAATCATAGAATCATAGAATCATAGAATATCAGGGTTGGAAGGGACCCCTGAAGGTCATCTAGTCCAACCCCCTGCTCAAAGCAGGACCAATTCCCAGTTAAATCATCCCAGCCAGGGCTTTGTCAAGCCTGACCTTAAAAACCTCTAAGGAAGGAGATTCTACCACCTCCCTAGGTAACGCATTCCAGTGTTTCACCACCCTCCTAGTGAAAAAGTTTTTCCTAATATCCAATCTAAACCTCCCCCACTGCAACTTGAGACCATTACTCCTCGTTCTGTCATCTGCTACCATTGAGAACAGTCTAGAGCCATCCTCTTTGGAACCCCCTTTCAGGTAGTTGAAAGCAGCTATCAAATCCCCCCTCATTCTTCTCTTCTGCAGGCTAAACAATCCCAGCTCCCTCAGCCTCTCCTCATAAGTCATGTGTTCTAGACCCCTAATCATTTTTGTTGCCCTTCGCTGGACTCTCTCCAATTTATCCACATCCTTCTTGTAGTGTGGGGCCCAAAACTGGACACAGTACTCCAGATGAGGCCTCACCAATGTCGAATAGAGGGGAACGATCACGTCCCTCGATCTGCTCGCTATGCCCCTACTTATACATCCCAAAATGCCATTGGCCTTCTTGGCAACTTGACATTCTGAATTAAAACTATTAATTTTTCAGTCGCCAAATAACCACATTGTTAGATTGCTTTCATTTTAAGCAGTTTACAGGATTCTACCCAAGTAATATGTTAGACATTAATAAGCAATTCGGTAGAGAACACATTTCAGATTAGGTAGGGTGCGGCTGCACTGAAGATGTGGCTTCACTATTGGCTCATTTTTTTCACTTAAAAATGAGAGCGTTTTTGAGTAATCCAAGGTAAATTTTCCCTTGATAGAGGGGAGACAACAGGATTTTCTTTTTAAAGTCCACCTCTGTCTGTGTGTGGTAATATATTAACAACTTTATACAATGACTGAAGCTCCCTCTCTGTGTCTTCACTTACAGGAAGAGCCATATGTGATGTTCAAGAAGTCTGACAAACCTCTGTATGGGAATGATCGATTTGAGGGATATTGCATTGACCTCCTCAGGGAGCTAGCTACCATCCTTGGATTTACCTATGAAATTAGGCTGGTGGAGGATGGCAAATTTGGAGCCCAGGATGATACCAGTGGACAATGGAATGGAATGGTTCGTGAACTAATTGATCATGTAAGTTCCTTTTTGGAAGCTTGTCTGCTATCTTACTGAAATCTAAGTGAGGGCAACATTTAACAAGGTCCTGCAGGTTACTGATTGCTTTTTTTACATGGATAGATTGTTATAATAGTGTATGTTAATGCTAATGGTATGCTGAGATTTTCTAGGCTAACAAGTCACTCTACTTAAAACAACAACAACAAAACAAAAAAAACCCAAACCAAAACAAAAAAAACCCTTAAAGATGCTTTTTTCCAGTTTTTAAAATGTATCATTAAACATGAGCTATTTATTTTGCATCTCTGTTTTTGTCTTCCAAATGGAAAGAGCTTCATGCTTTCATGAATCATTTCCAAATCTAAATGTAGAATAGATAACATCCACAATGATTTCTTAGGAGCAATGTATTTCCCTTGTGAAAAGAAATATCATAGTCACTAACTTAATCATTCAGGAGCAATCAGCCCTTCTTTTCTGGCAGGAGATTTGATACTGTGTCCCAGAGGAATCCCTATATAACCTTTAAAATATGCAGTATTATCTCCCATTAACATACACTGAGCAGATCCCTGTCTTTTCTCCTTAAAACATCTGCTGTAAAGTCCAGGCAGTAAGACAGAAATATCAATGCACACTGAAGCAGCAGGGTAATTCAATCTGAGTCAAAACAGATATCATTACTGGCAATTGTTTGTAATTGAATAAGTCAGGCATCCCTTTTCTCTGGCCTTTAAAACTTTCTCAGTTGATGGTGCCAATTGAATTTGGTCTCTTGAAAATGGAGTTTAGTCTGTTTGCAAATTATGCAATTGTCTCTAGCTTCTTTGTGTTTGTTGATTTTGGTAAATTGCTCAATGTCCAGACATCTGATCAAAGCCACTTGAAATAAACCAAATAAACCTGTGCATGAATTTGATTTAATACAACCAAAAGATAGGAAGATTATTCTGTAGCTCCAGTCACACCTTTTCAGGCTGACACTGGGAAAAATGCATGGGTCTTCTGAAGCAAGAACAGACAGTTTTTGACCGACTTGAACCTATCCTGCCTGCCTCTGTTTGCCCAAAAGGTTCACAAGACAGTGAGAACATATGCCAGGATATTCAGATTTACTATAAGTATTACTTTAACACCCTTCTCTTAAATTATATTGTAATCCTGTTTTGAAGAGAACTACGTTAATGCAAAGTTTTTATCTTGTGCCTGCAGCATCCACACAGGGGAGGAACAGTGCAGCACGTCAATGCGCACTGCTATACACACTCCCATAGTCCGAACTGCAGGGCAGTGTAGACATGTCCTAAGACATGTCTGAAGAAATTCTGGCACTGAAATGAAAAGTTTAGAGCTGGGGCTGCTCCAGTCACTCCCTTCAGATGATATATCACAAACTCAATAACTGTTTTTACCCATGCGGCCTCAAGCTCATTCACTGGTTGGATCAATATTCCCCCTTCCTCCATGGAAAATTTTGACTTTTTAAGTTACAGAGCTTAAGGCCAGAAGGGACTACCAGATCATCCTGTATATACAGACCTCCTGTATATCGGGTAGGCCACCAATTACCACCCAGAACCTGCACACTAAACCCAACAGTTGAAATTAGATCAAGTATTACCGCCCACAGGAGACTAGATGATTATGTGCAACAGGCAGAGAATTGGAGGGACCGAGGTGCTCTGGTGCCCAAGAGCCCACAACGGCAGGGAAATGAGTAAGTGAGAAATACCCAGATAATCCTGGCATGTGCTGCACCCACATGCTGCAGAGGAAGATGAAAGCCTTTGCCAATCTGACCTGAGGGAACATTCCTTCGCAATCCCTCTTATGATGCTTAAGTTAGAGACTGAACATGTGAATAAGAACTAGACAGCCAAGCACCTGAGAGAAAGAATATTCGGTGCCACCTCAGAGCACTGGCCCTCCCTGTGCAGTGTCCCATCTCTAGCCGTGGCTATCCCTGAGGCTTCAAAAGAAGGGGAGAAAAAAATTAAAATCTTCCCAGAATATATTGGGTGAAAATAAAATCTGAGTGTGCAGGTAGCTGGCTAAAACCCTGAAGCATGAGCTTTTAGGAACATAAGACATGAACTAGAAATGAGCCTCCGGCTGCTGAACCCTGCCCATTATCATCACTCAGTTTCCTCTCATTGGGGACGGTTTATTACAACATAGTCTAAAGAGTCCATAACAAAAGACCCCAAACATAGACAATTTATTACCCCCTTAAAATCACACAATATCTATTCCCTTGATGTCCCGCATATTACACTCTGGCATCTTCCACCATGCCTGTGCTCTTCGTCAGTCATCTCTTGCCTTTTAACAGAGCAGCAACCCCACCCCGTCCAGCTGGAGGGCAATCCAGCTCTTCCCAGCAGAGACACCCACAGCCTTTCTGCTGGGAGTTCAGCAGGGGAGCCACTAGTCCTTTCCAGCCCTCTTGCTCCAGCTCTTCAGCATGGAGGTAAACCCGTTTGTTGCATCAGTCCTCTCCAGCTCTCAGCTTCACACTCCAGCTTAGAAGTCTGCAGGCAACTCCCTCTTGTGGTCCCTCACCTTCAGCTCTCTGCAGCCTTCTTGCTCTGGTTCTCTGGCTTGGGGAGGTCTAGCTGCTTCAGCCATACCCCAGAAACCATGTACAGCTTTTTTCAGGGACCTTCCACAGTCCCCCTGGTTTATGGCACCTCTCACCTGCCCTTTTCCTAACTGAGTCAGGCAGCTCTGATTCACCAGATATCTCGCCCTTCTAAGGCCTGGGTGCCCTCTTTGACACCCAGTTAGGAGGTAGATGATGAGTCACAGGTGCACTGGCTATGCTCCCTCATAAAGGACCAGTGTTACCCAGTGACAGGCACCCAAACTGCAACTCCCATGATGCACCACAACAGCATTCCTGAATCACTTTTGTTTTTAGTTTTTGGGTGATGTGGCTTTTTTGTTGTTTCATTAAAAAGTATTTTTTTTCCTGTAACAAGCAGTTATTTGTCGCAAAATAATTCATTTATTCAAAACCCCAATTTTCAGTCAAAAACCATTTTGATTGAATATTTTCAACCAGTCTAATTGCTTTCTCTATTTCTCTCTCAGCTTTTATGCCTATTCTTATCTTTCTATGTATGTTATTCTTTTCTCTATATTTAGCTGTATCCCTCTGTAGCTCTATTTTATATATCTATCTCTGTGAGTCTGTGTGTGTGTATGTGTAATTAGTAAGCAAATATTTTAGATATGAGAAGTTCCCCAGCTATTTAGTGTGGAGACATCAAGGTAGAAAATGATTATATATGATCATCTCCCTCTGCCACTTCAGCTTGAATCACTTTACAGTCATCCTTTTTACTTAGTTCCTCCATCTGTGTTTACAGCAGCCTGTTATTTTTTGTTTGTAACCATCCAGTGACCTCCCATCCAGATTATTTGTTTAGAGTGACACTCATAATGTGCTGAGTGATTTCCAGACATTCTGAGAATCCCCTCGGCAAAGGCACCTCACAGGCTAGGGATAATTTGTAGCATATAGGCCGCAACTTCATTAAATAAACAAGTATGTAAATAAATGAAGGAAACAAGTGAGCGTAATCTTTTCACTACAGAGTGGTTGAGGCTGTTTAACCTGAGCACGAGCCAATCTTTGTCTTGGCTGGTAGACCCAGAGATCAAAATGGCTATCCAGCAAGATGCACCATCCAGGCCAAGACATGCAGCTTGCACCAACCTATGCTCTACTCCAGTAGAAAGTGCTAGGGCTGGGAAAGATTCCAAACAGTCTCATTGGTGAGTCCTTTAGTCTCAGCTACATATGAATACCATAATTCTGGGAAATACACATCTATCATCCTAGCCCAAACACCCAAATAAATGTACCCTCCTGCAAAGACAGCATCTACCCAAACACTACAACATAATGCAGGGGAATGTGTGGAAACAAAAACATAATTCTAACTTGACTTGAACACGGAATAAAATAAATTTAACCAACATAACACCACCCATAATACATACAGCAATTACACACCAGTAAAGATAAGGACCAACTGCTCGCCCTAGGTCCTGCGTGTGGGTAGGCATATGGGAGGGAAAACTTTGTTGCAGCTGGAGGTGTGTGTGAATGTCCTTTTTGTCCTCCCACAGTTCATCCGAAGGAGTAGATTTGTAGGAGTAATCAGGTTGCCTCTCTCCTGCCCTATAAGTAGGCTCTTTAGAAGAACAGGAGAGACCTTGAGCACAGCCTGAGCCCGAAACAGCTTGTGATTGGTCTGGAGGGACAAGTAGCTTCTGGCATCCATTCAGGGATGCACCCCCAGCAAAATGAGCCCAGGGAGCTGCAGTCCTATGAATCTGTGTGTGAGCACAGGGTGAGAGTGGGGGCTAAAGAGTGGGGATGACTGAGCAGAATTGAAGAGGGGCCAGTCCCTGCCTCCAAGTGCTCACAGTCATATACAGAAACAGAGGTGGGGGAAGGAGAAAACAGAGTGGTCTTTTTTATAGATTCATTGTAGGCAGCATGGCAGAACTGTCTTTAAGAGGGACTTAAATATGGACAGCATAGGGAAACGTTCTGTTATTCGTGTCCGGGATATGTTAGTTTTCACACAACTGCTGCAGAGGAGCTTCCTGTCACACTGGCCGTCTTTGACATTTTGCAGGTGATTAGTAGCATGTTTTATATTTTGTAATGGTCAATATGTTTCTCCTGAATGATGGTACCTTTAGCAGTCAGACTCATTACTATCTAACTATCAAAGTGGTCCAAGTTCCATCAGTATGCTACTTTCATACCCTCTTTATTTTTAAAACACCATTTGTAGCATTCATCAGTTTTTATGATATATCTAATATCCAGCAAAGAACTGGGAATTGTCATAAATAAACACAATGAACAAGGTGTCCTGTTCGGACACTGAAGCAAACACTTGATTTTGTCTTACACAAAGTGGTTAAATAAACTGAGAAATAAACTGTTATTTCACTGAGGACATTGTGACTGGGTGTATGTTCTGAGTTGATCTCTAGTTGCCCTTTCTTAAACTCTCTGCTTAAAATATTCATTGCAACGCCAGGTAGGATAGGATGAAGCTAGCATTCGGAAGGTTATCTTACACAGTGTGGCTACAACCTCATTCCCTTCTCTAAGTAATCCAATTCTTCTGAACATAAATTGTGATTAGAAATGGGCCATTGTCCAACGAGACTAAGAGAGATACTAGATGTGTCTTCTTTAACAGTATGGGAGGTGCATGTTAAGGTGAATGTTGTATACTTTGAGAGCTACTTTTTACTAGTAAATTTAGAGATTTTATAACTTGTTGATCATCTACGCTTGAGATCAATAAAGAAGGAAAATAACTATGCTGACAGGTCTGTGTTAATTGGTTTAACTGAGCTATGGGATGCCATTACAAAGGAGGTTGTGTATTCATTGTTCATGGATTTTTAAGATATACTCACTTCAGTATATCATTTATATGGAAAAGATACTTCCTAACTTAAAATAAAAGATAAATAGTACAATATAAGGCCCAAACTTCCAAACTTTGTTGCCTAAACCTAGGTATCTAAATGTATATGTAGGCACTTCAAGTAAATATTTGGCCTGAGGTGCAAGCTCAGAGGTGTGCAGAATCAAAGGTATAAAAGCTTAGCACACCTGTGGAAATCATGTCACTTAATTAGATGTCTCAATATAGATTTAAGCTTATTAAAATCTGCGAGGGGGGAGCTCTCCTATTCATCTTGTGGACCTTTATAAAATGTGACATAGAGGACCACAGAGTACAAGATGTGCAGAGACTGGCAGGGGAAGTCCGTACCTTAGCCTGTGTGCATTTTCAGTTGGCTTTCTGGTGTTCCACTAAGCTATCTTCTCTCTTCTACCATGCGACACACTGGCTGTGCATGCACAGATGTGTGTCTGTAGTGTTTGGCCCATGTAGTGTAGGACAAAGGTTCCTAACCTGTAACCTTTGAATCTCATGGTGGTTCACAAAGAACTGGCAGGTTACAGGGTGGTGGACCTCCTTTGTTCTAGCAAATACATTACGCTGAAAGCTAAAAAAACATGAAATGATTCCTTCCCTAAGAGGGAAGTAATCTTAGGGAAGGAATCATTTCATGTTTTTTTAGCTTTCAGCGTAATGTATTTGCTAGAACAAAGGAGATCCACCACCCTGTGACCAGCATAATTGCAAATGCATAATTGCAAATGGGATGGAGGTGGTCCATAAGACAGTCCCTCTCTATTATCAAAAAGAAAAGGAGTACTTATGGCACCTTAGAGACTAACAAATTTATTTGAGCACAAGCTTTCGTGAGCTACAGCTCACTTCATTGGATGAAAACTTATGCTTAAATAAATTAGTTAGTCTCTAAGGTGCCACAAGTACTCCTTTTTCTTTTTGCGAATACAGACTAACACGGCTGCTACTCTGAAGTCTCTCTATTATGCGTTTTCCATTACAAAAAATGGACTTCTGCCTTGTACCTGAACAGTCTGATGCTTGCAGCTAGAGGAGTTAATCCTTTTGCACAAGTGTTAGATGTATATGATTTAAAGTCTGTTGAAGTCAGAGACAGTCTTTCCCTTGACTTAAATTGGTTTTGAATCAAGCTGTAAGTCTCGAAGATTTCTATTTCAAACCGTGCTGGTGATCTGTGGTGGGTTCGTTATATCTCCTTAGGTTGTGGGATAAATTGTATAGTATGATTATTAGAGAAATGGGATGTTTGTCTATCCTCTACTAATAGATATGTGTGTGAATATAAATATATATACATATGCATATATATGTGTGCCATGTGTATATATAATATGCTTATTATAGATGTCAGATATAGACACGCTTTGGCTAAATTATAGAGTGAAATCAATTATTTTACTTTACTTTTAATGAAACTCCTTTTTTGCAACTTCAAGATTACTTTAAAACAATCTTAGTAATAGGATTCTGAAAAAGTAAGGAAAATGACTGCAGTTTTATAGTTTCCAGCAGCTATGAGTTAGAGTGAGAAATCCACTGGGAACGAATTCACTATTATTATATTACATAAAAAGATGGTGTTTGTTTCTTGTCTGTCACTTTGTATGATTTCTCCACACCGTTCTTATGCAACACAAAGGTTGTGTATTACAAATTGTATTTAACAGTCGCAGAGCTTTTATGATTCCTAAATCACTCATGGAAATCCTTATTTATTAGTCTTCTCTAATTATTGAAGTTATTTATGTCCATTGATGACTTTCATATCATTATATAGAGGCTGGACAGACATTTTTTTTGCTGAATTCAGCTCAGCAGATATTTAGATGTTTGCTTCTTTTGTTAAGAAGTGAGTTATCTACCTTTTCTTTGTCCTGTGTTTTCTTGCATTCATTCAATTTGATTGCATAGTTTGAACTTTTGTAAATTTCGCTACTAAAGATTTTTTAAAAATACTTATGGACAGATTGTGCCTTGTTTTGCACAGCTTCACAAGGAAGTGCTCACAGAGCCTTCTCCAACCCATTCTGTGCATTTGTAAGGCTAGTCACACCCTTTGTCTTTGCAATTTCAGTGTGCAAAGACTAGAGGTTGAGATTTGAAAATCAGTGTAAGAAGATTTAGCCACACATCTTGCATTAATGAAAAATTTTAGCCAGTCTTCATACCAATACTGGGGCTAGATATTTTGTAGGGGACAACATAAGGATGGGGCCTTCGACTAGGGTTGCCCCCATCCAGGTTTTCCCAAGATCAGCCCTTTTTTGAGATTGTTGTTTTGGAAAATCTGTGAGGGTGCTCACTACAGAGCGCCAGCTGACCCATTTTTTGTGCTCAAGATTATCCTGGACGTCCAAGTTCTTTGTACCTCAGAGGTGGCAACCCTACATTGCACCCTCTTCCCCCCTGCATTAAATAGTACATGTTTCACCATAGAATTGAAGGACTGGAAGGGACCTTGAGATCTAGTCCAGTCCCCTACACTCATGGCAAAATATCTAGGATACTAAGTGTAATCTAAACCATGCTCAGGGGTAAAGGAGAAGAGAAGAGTTTATCACTCTCCTCTTTATAACAACCTATTGTGTACTTGAAGCTTCTTATTATGTCCCCCTTCAGTCTTCTCTTCTCCAAACTAAAGAAACCCAATTTTTTCAGTCTTTCCTCATAAGTCATATTTTCTAGACCTTTAATAATTTTTGTTGCTCTTCTCTGGACTTGTTCACATCTTTTCTGAAATGTGGCACCCAGAAATGGACATAATACACCATCTCTACTAAAAAATCTACTGTTCTTCTCTTGACTTGTCTTTCTCCATCTAAACTCCCATCTCCAACATTTTTTTGGCTCTCTCACTGTCAGCTTCAGTTTAATATGACCAAAACGTAGCTCCTTAACTTTCATCTATATTCTCCACTCCTCCATTTCCTACCTCTGATGACAAACCCAACATTTCCCCATCACTTCATATCCATGACATAGGCATAATCTTAGACATCTTCCTGTCTTCTTTCATGTATGGACTGTGTTCAAATCTTGCTACTTGTTCCACATTGCTAAAAATCAGGCTTTTTTGCCACTCCCTACTTATCTAGTCTTGTCTCTTATCACATTACATTGACTTTCAGTCTCAACAATTTGTCCATATCTTCCATAACCATACATGCTTTTTCCACATGGTGCACCTATCCTGAATTGATTCAAAAGATCACTGCTATAGTGGGTTGGAAAATGAGCGGTTTTCTTGGTCTTGTGCCCTACTCCTCCTCCCATGGAAAATGTCAGTAAAAATCACTGACATTTTCAACAGAAACTTTCATCTTCTTGTGGAAAAAATTAAAAAAACCATAAAACCATAACAATTTTCAGGCAAAACATGAAAAAATTGTGGATTTTTTGTTTGTTTTTGGATGATTTTTTTTTTTTAAATTTGAGGAAAGTGGACGTTTCCCATGATTTTTTTTTTTAAACCTAATTTTCCAGCAAAGAAAAGTTTCCTCAGAAAAATTTCAACCAGCCTTAGTCATTAGAACTGATTGCAGGACACACATTCTGTTTCACCACAACTTTTGAGGATTTGAAATTTGTTTTAATTCTTCATTAAAACAAAATCCAAGCCTTTCAAACATTTTCATAAGTTCTGATTATCTCTACTCGTCACTACCCTCTCCTCAGATAAACTCTCATAAACATTCATTTGTACCATGGCGGCTGCAAGAAATTAGCCAGTAATGACACACACACTTTGACATGTATCGCTATTTATGTAAACAAAAAAATCCTTATATCACCATGCTTACACTCATTTTGTCTCAGGAACTGCATACTGTATTTGATATCAATTCTATCCTTCCTCTCTTAGATCCTAAATCACAGCATATCTGAAATCAGGATATATGCTCTCCTGGGGAGGGACTGTCTCATCTACTGTAAAGTCTAACTCATTTTAGGCACTGTAAAATAATAGCCAAATCTATCTTTAGCACTTTGCTAGTCTTTAACAAAATGAAGTTCGGTCAAAGTTTCTGTCATTGGAACCTTATTTGCACCTATAAAATAAATGTGTTTGTTTAGAGAAATTCCTTTATTTGTGCAAACTGATATTTGTGTGATCAAAGTAGTATTTACTTTAATCAGTTACCTGATTACACACTTAGTGGCATCCATAAACACAGAGCAGTTCTATTGTTGCAATTTAGTAGGAAGTATCTTAAAATTTTGCCTTTAAAATCTAGTTTAAAAAAATCCTGCAGTCATGGAACACTGAATTTTGCAGTACTATGCAGAATGCAATTTAAAAAAAAACCTTTGCATTTTAAGGATTTTCTTTCCTATTAATGTATACATTGCAGAAAACGCTTATGCAGAACAACATGGCCACTGGTAGAACAAAGATAAAAACTGATCCTGTAGTTATTAAAATCAATTTTCTATTAAATCCAACAAATGATTGTTAATATAAAACAAGAAAAATTAGAAGCAATTTTTTTAAAAAGTAGCTGTGCAAAGTGGATAAAATAGAATGTAATTGATATAAGTAATATTTTTCTGTAGCATAGATATTCACCCAGTTTGCCTCAGATTTTCAGAATCCTGTTTAAGCGGATTCCATGTCAAGGGAATATGTTCCTGTGGCACTTGACCATCACCCTAAAACAAGAATATATCTACTTTTATGTGATTAACCTCCCTGCATACCCAAATATTTATTGAGAAAACTCAACTCTATGGAGTTAGGACAGTGTTTGCGACTCTTGTGATATTTTTGCACGTGATGTGATTTTGGCAGGGAGCCCGTCTGGCAATGACACGAGAAGGTTCATTCCTGCGTGGGGGAAATCCCCTCTGGCACACCTGCCCCACTTGCCAGCCTCCTGGAGGTAGAGCAGCCAATCGCAGCTGCTGCAGGAAACAGGCCGTGCTCTTTTCCCCCTCACTTCAGCAACCCAACGTGATTCTCACAGAAGGGGAGAGGGAAGGAAGGAGCAGAAAGAGCCCAGCAGCTTAGTGCAGCTCTGCTCCATGCTTCCCCTTTTCCCACTGGTGAATAATGGGAGGGTTCTTCTGCTCCTCCCTCCATCTTTGCTGTACTGGCCTGAGAGGAAGCTGCTTCCCCCAGCCTGAAAGAGGGAGAAGGGGAAACTGTTTCAATCTCCCTAGGCCTTGGAGAGGTGAGTGAAGAACCCCGTGAGGAGCAGAGCTGGGATTGGGGTGGCTGAAGTGATGTGGGGGTGGGAGGAGACTGGAGAGGGCAAAATAAATAAGGGGGGGGGCAGATGTGGGGCAATGGGACAGGCAAAATTGATTCGGGATGGGAAATCAGATGTAGGGCCAGAACTGATGCAGGGACTGGGGGGGTGGGATTGATTTGGAAGTTGAGGTAGCAGAATGAATTGCTGGGCTGGATTCAGGCAGAGAGCTCCTGCAGTGGGGGCCAAAATCATGTTTCCCAATACATTTGGGAGAATGAACAATAGTAATTCTCTCTCACTCTCTCTCTCACAGACACACTGGGGATAGGCTGGGGCAGTTAAAAACACAAACTAATCATTTTTAAAAAACATATCTTGATTTGGGGGATCTGACTCATGGTTTGTTTGGTTTTTTACCTGTGGGGTTGGCAATACCTATAATGTCAATCATGGCTCATACTTCAAAAGTGAGGTTAGCTATGTACAGCTTCTAATTGTAGAAAGCAAACTGTGCTGTAACCTTACAATACAAGGGCAACTGCCAGTTGCCACTTATGCAGTTGTGAAAGGTCATTTCTGACATGAGCCACCTTTGCATTCACTATTTTCACTGGAACAATGAACGCGGTAATAATTACAAATATGCCTCAGAAGGAACAAAAAAATTTCATCTGAACCCTGTACTTACATGCAGATATATTTTAGAAACAGAGTTTGGTGTCTTTCATCTAGACTCAGTGCAGCAAAGTCATCCCAGGTGTAATTGTGTTGACTTAATTGGTCTTATTCCAGGGAGGAAGGTTTTCTGTATGTATGAGGTGTATGTTCTTCAAATGAACTTGTTTATTATTTTTATGGTCTAGTGAGTACTGTGTTGTTTAGAACTGAGAGGAAAACATTGCAGTGCATGTTTTTTCCCATGCTGGTCAATACTAAGACTGGTTTCAGAGTAACAGCTGTGTTAGTCTGTATTCACAAAAAGAAAAGGAGTACTTGTGGCACCTTAGAGACTAACCAATTTATTTGAGCATAAGCTTTCGTGGGCTACAGCTCACTTCATCGGATGCATACTGTGGAAAGTATAGAAGATCTTTTTATACACACAAAGCATGAAAAAATGGGTGTTTACCACTACAAAAGGTTTTCTCTCCCCGCACCCTACTCTCCTGCTGGTAATGGCTTATCTAAAGTGATCACTCTCCTTACAATGTGTATGATAATCAAGTTGGGCCATTTCCAGCACAAACTCTCCTTACAATGTGTATGATAATCAAGTTGGGCCATTTCCAGCACAAATCCAGGTTGTGCTGGAAATGGCCCAACTTGATTATCATACACATTGTAAGGAGAGTGATCACTTTAGATAAGCTATTACCAGCAGGAGAGTGGGGTGGGAAGAGATAAAACCTTTTGTAGTGGTAAACACCCATTTTTTCATGCTTTGTGTGTATAAAAAGATCTTCTATACTTTCCACAGTATGCATCCGATGAAGTGAGCTGTAGCTCACGAAAGCTTATGCTCAAATAAATTGGTTAGTCTCTAAGGTGCCACAAGTACTCCTTTTCTTTTTGCGAATACTAAGACTGACTCATTTTTAATTTCCAACTGTTTCCCCGTTACATTTAATTTGCTATATACACCAACCAGTTACTCAGTCATTCCCAATCCTGTTGTATTTCACTTGCTACCATCTTCATTCAGGGTTTATCACAATTTCTTGCTATCAGTTAAGTATTCAGTTCCTCTCTCTTTCTCATTAAAGGATAATAAGAGACATCTGAGCACTGACCCTTACTGTCCCAGCTGGACCTAGCTTCTCTCACACTTGGTTTTTCCTTTTCCTAACTATTTCTTTTCTTTATTCGTCTCTATATCCTATGTATGATATCTTTACATCTCTTAATATAGTCAGGTGCATAACACAGGAAACTGTACTTTGGGGAGAAAAAAAAAAAGCCTGCCTCAGAATCCTTATAAATCAAAAAATGTAAAAAATAGAGTACATTGCAGCACACACGTTCCCAGTATCATTCTTATCTTTAAATGCCCCAGATAGTCCGAGATTGTTTAAGAAAAGCTTCTCTTGCTAAAACTCTGTATTGTTCATTCAATTAGATGTAATTATGCATAAACTATATTCTTTAAGTGGCTTCACAGGATAGGGTCAATTGTGTTCGAGACTATGAATGATTAAACTATTCAATCTTTTTGTTTCCTAGATCAGCCTTATCTCATTTTTTGCTTTCCACTTTAGGTGGAGGGAGTCAGTAGGTAATCAAATCATAAGCTTTCCCTGACATGTTTGATCACAATTACCACTACTAAACATAATTTCTATTCAGTTTCACCATGTAAACAGCCAGAGTAGACCTATTTGTTTAAGGAAAATTACTGGAACGATATAAACACTCAAGTATTATGTTATACCTGCTAATTTCTTTGGTAGCCAGACATTTTGCTGCAGCTATAGTCATTTTTTTAAAAAATGACCAGTATAATGTAAAATTCAAAGGACTAAAAGTCTTAACACAACTGCTGTAGAAATCGACTACAGTCACTTTAGCTTTTCGCATTTTACAGGCATTGGGTGTTAGTGCAGTACTAACTGCATACTCAAAATGTGTGAAAAATTATGGACTGTGCAAAGTAATTTAATTGAAATGAAAATTGTAATGGAAACCTAATATTGTGGAGTCTGCAATTTCCACAATATTGTGAATGAAGCAGGGCCTTATACGTAATATATTTTACTTTGAGGAGCCTAAACAATGTACAAAATCTGGACTTGATTTGCTGAGTGAACTGGATCTGAAGGTTATTTAAAATTCAGACTTAATCCAGTATAAAATTGGATTGGATCTACACTGTTACATGATCAAAATTTCAACCATGCTAGAGGACAATGCCATGTTTATCACAGTACTGTATTTCAATGCATTTGGAAGATGATATTTCCAAGGATGACAGTCAAGTAGCCACATATTATGTAGGCAAGTTGTGGTTGCCACTTTTACTTCTAATTCCTCTAGACATGGAGGCCTGGTAAAATACCCACACATTTCTATTATGAATTTTTTTTTTTTTTTTTATTCTTTGACATTTTAGCTTCTATTTTAACTACTCCTTTGCATTGGTAGTACTAGAAATGCACAGTAGGAGCTCTCTTCACTTGTAGGCATGCTTTCTCTATATTTTCAATATTGCATTTTGTCTGTTTCAGTATTTCTTTTATTTTCTCACCCTTGTTTGCAATTGTTTGCAAGCATCATACGGTTCTTGTTTTTAATCCAGCTTCTTCCTGATTTATCTGTTTAGCCATTTGAAGGCCATCTGTTCAAACTGCATTTTTATTTCTTGGTATACATTTATTTACCCTGTAGATTAAGCACTCCTGTTTTGTGCCTGAACCATTTCTCTTTACTTAAAGTAATTTCCATTAATCATCATCCTCAATTGTTTAAGCTTCTTTGGCATCTCTCCAGCAGTAGCCTTTTGGAAGACCTAGCCATTGATCCATACTATTTAATATATAATAATAATATGTCCATTTGATCAAGTTTTTCTAATTATCCTCTCGGTCATTTTTTCTAAATCTGACAGAGGCACCTACACTTCCGTAACTGTTAGTATTGATGATAAATTTTCTATTTGTGTTTACTGCCTCAAATATTCCCAATTATTATTATGTTAGCATGCTTTTTTCATCCCATTGATGTAGCATTCTGTTTCTGTGTGAATTCTGTCTTGGCGGGTCCATAGGATAATTTATTATGATAATTTGTAATATGCCAGAAAAAGATCACTGTGCATTTTATACTTTTTAGTCTAATTGGTAATTCACGAAGCCTCAGCTTCAAATACTCTGACCTTTCATTTCCAGTGTCATTTGTCCCAATTTGAATGAGCACAGCAGGCTCCTGTCTGCACCCCAGTAACCTTATTTCTTTTGTTGTTTGCACCACCTTTTTTTGCTTCGGCAAATTGGCTACGTTCTTATTCTCTGGCCTCTTTCTAGAAAACCTCCTGCTGTACATTTGAATGTTGCAATAGAGTCCCCTCTATTTTAATATGTTGCTAATTCCCTAACAACTTTTCTTTTCCTTTTTTCTTTAGTGCACTGAGTAGCCCATTCTTCCACATGACTGCTGTCAACTACACCTATGTTCCCACTAGAGTTATTTGTTTCATATTTTTAATAGAGGCTGAACATTGGCTATATGCATCTGTATGTATTTGTCCTTCACTCTTGTATTGCTCTACTTTTTGCCTAGTCGTACTGATGATTAATCCGCTTTACTTCTAACCTGACTGAACTCTTCCATTTAAGCATTGTTTTATAACTAATAATAAAATAATAATAATTATATATATATATATATATATAAAATAAAGTATAAATTAATAGGAACATGGCTGTAATTGAGAGCAACCACGTGAAGGAACCTGTTCTCATTTCACTTAGGGTAAAAAGATAAATTGTTGAGGAATTGATGACACAGTATTGGAGGATTGTATAACAAGATTTGGACATATTACATATGGTTTTGCAGGCAAGGTGCATATTGCCTTTTAGGAAAAGTCTGCTTTTCATGCTGATTACTAAGGTGAAATATTCAGAAGTGCCAAAAGTCCTATTTTCGAAAGCGTCTGAGATCCATTTATTCTGTAAGTGACTTAAACATGTTGAAAATTGTATCCTCTTTTTTTCCAAATTGTAATGAGAAAAAAATGCTTAAGTGGAACAGTTCATTCTATTTTGAAGTGGAGCAGATTGGTCAGTATGAATAGGTATGAACCAGATCTTTTGTGATGGACAAGCCAGATTTACACAACCACTTTAATTCCCACGTAGCCACTTCTTGACAGAAGTCAAATGGGGGAACTTCCAGGTAGGACATACGTGCACAACTTCACTCAGGCAGAGGTGGCGTTATGTACAGATTGGAACACCCAAGCTTAGGATACATTAATCATAGCAGGAGAATGCCTTGAATTATTTCAGGCTGACACAAGGAAGCCCACTAGTTTCTAGAAGAAGACTTGCCGGACTCAAAATCATGAACTAGAAGCAATACAGTTGAGCATACCAGAAGTACATAGTAATTCAGTATACGGCTTGGGAGAAACACATGTATAAAGTCCCAATCAAATGGTAAATCAGAAGCATGCTACTGATCCCAAGTAAAGGACAGGCTACAACTAAAGAATTCTCAACAAAAGGGCAGTCAGATATAAGCACTGTTCCGCAAAGTGTGAAGAACACAAGCACAATCTAAACTTAATTAAATAAGTCCAGTCAACCCCCAGTACACTGTAGAAAACAACACTGCAAGCACTTTTCCTCCTAACATTAATATTAATACCACATCTTGTGACCAGATCTTCCTCTACATTTTTGTTACGAAGCTGGATGAAAAAAATTATGAATGTATCTGAGGGTGGGGGAATTGAACCTGAACTGTATCACCTCCTACCCCATCTTTACAGCCCCTTGCTGCCACTGGGGATAGGGGCTGAGGGAGTAGCTTGGAGAGACTAGTTCTTAACAGATGCTTTGAGATGTGTGGGATTTCTCTGCTGGTCTCAGGAGACCCAGAGATTTGGAGAGTTGTGTCCCAATTTGCTCTTTTTTGGAAGATGCTATTCTGACAGTATGATTTGTAGGAAAGGCCATAAGTTATGAGTTTCTTGCCCCTTGCAGTCCAACCAAAGATGACTTGCCCTTAGCTTTCCCAGATTCAGTCTTCACTAAGAAAACTTTCTCCACAGATCTTTTTTTTTTCTGGTGCCTATTTCTTTCCAGTAGTGTATTTAACTCTTCTTCATGCCTCTTTCTTCTCCTTTCCTCATTTTCTTGCTCTTCTTCTCTTTGGTCGTGGACAAAAATGTCTGATAAGTAGATTATCTGTTGACAGTATCATGGAAACAAACATACTCTTTGAAAGCGGCAAGGGTGATGCTTAAAAGCACTGGACTTATTTTAAAGTATAGAGCAAATTCCTTGCTCCATTGAAGACAATAGCAAAACTCACATTAACTTCAGTAGGGCCAGAATTTCGCCCATACAGATTTCTGTATTGTCTTTTCTACCTCTTGTCTAGGAGAGCTTTCCTTCCTGCCCATATCCGGAGCTGGCATCTGCATTTACCAAGAATTGCCTTTCATTGCTGTTTGTGAGCAGCTTTAGGATATTTAAATGTAGCAAGTTTTGAAATAGATAGAGAATATTTTACAAATATTATCCAGCCGAAAGTTATTGACAAAGGAATATTATCAATGGACCAATTAAAATATGGATCAGGGACCAATTATTTTTACAGGAGAGATATGACCAGAGGTTAAAAATAGAATATGCACAGATCTAGGGTTTTGGGGAGACAAGTATAATCCCCATTCATAACTGGAATTACCAAGTTGAACAAGCCTGGCTTGTGAGGTTAGATAAATAAAAATATTAAATCTTAGTGATGACGCTAATATATACTTAGATAGTAAACATAAAATCTGTATAGTCAAGAAACAAAATTAGTTTTTGTTGAGTTGTCTGTGAGATTCAATACAGGATAGTATTCAATAGGATAGTAACACAAGGGTTCATGTCTGAGCCCTTTTTTAAGGTGATTCTCTAACTCTTTCAAGATTTAGCACTATCAGTATATTGTGCATTTACAATCTGCCCTATTTAAAGCTGCATGTGTAGTTATGCCACCTAGGAAAGGAATTGTGTTTCAGGAAGGTACCATCCCTTCTCTGCTCCTGCCTCATTCCAGGGGTTTATAGTAATCTGCCTGGTTCTGCTGTATTTACTATTACTATGCTAGAGGAGAGCCAAGGCCCCAACTATTCTTGTCCACTCTCTCTCTCGAGATGGGGAGTAGTAGACCTGCTTGACCATTTATGTCTGGATCCAGGGCTGGGGAGCCTGCACAGAGATGTATGTGTGAGGTTCTTCCTCCGTCTTGTGCACCTGTGTGGGGATGTAGGTTGGGCCACTTTCTGGCTCATGAAAATATTAGTGCTATGAAAAGAATAAAGATAGAAAATCACTTGAAGAGTTACATTTTATGTTTAAATGTCTGCCCAAGAGGGTATGTGGAAATTAAGGCTGCCTGATAAGAAAGTTAATTCCCACTTGGATTTAAATCCAGTGTTATGTAAACTCTTGTGCATACATTTTGCTTCTATTTCTTCTGGTTCAGAAAAGGTTGGACATGAGAGATGGCCCAGTTGATAGAAATTAAATTACCTGCAGAAAATTGGTGAAACTGCTTCTCCATTTATATGTGCATTTTTCCTCTGAAGAATTGATTTGTAATTCTACCTTTTCATGCCAAAGCTCCCACAAGATACTTCCAGAATTCCATTTTTGAGAGTTTATTATTTCTCCAATCATTCAGTCCATTTCCACAGAATCTATACTTTGTGTCCTTTAACACCACTGAACTCAAAATAAATATTGGTTGAACTGGAAAAGATTAAAGCTGATAGTTACTCTATTTCGCACTCTCCAAGAAAAACAAAAAAACCCCAGCCCTTTACCCCCCTTTATTTCCCAAACCAACATTTCTACAGTCTAACCACAGGATTGGGAGCTAAGAATTCTTAAATTCTAATTCCACCTTTTAAATTAACTCCCTCAGTGACCCTAGGCATAGTCACTACTTAATCTAGCTGTGTCTGTGTCAGTTTCCTCCTCTATGAAATGGGGGTAGTGGAATTTGCAAGATGTTATGCAGATTTATTAGTCAATGCTTATGAAGCACCTTTAAATAGGACTAAAAAGCTTAATGTAAATAAACATTATTATATTTACACTTTTCATCTGTCATGCATAATTTGATCACTGCTCATGTCAAAGTAAACGTTGCTGGAAAGTGGAACCCTTGGGAATGTCAAGTATCAGCCAAAATGCATTTCAGTAGTCCAGTAGCTTTAAGGATGTGCTGCTGTCAGGAGATGTACTTCTGGGAATGATGCCCAAACCTGGTGACACCAACACTGTTTGGAGAGTTGGCAGGTTGTTTATTTGTACAGCATCAAAGAAAGAAGTACTCAGGTATGTAAAAACTGCAGTACTTTTGTCATTAAGCTAGACAAAAGATAGACAAAGCTGAGGAACAGACATAACAAATTCATTTGAATGTGTCTTGTTGAAGTTTAGCATGTCTTGTTCCGTGATTTACAAGTTTTTAAATATATTTTATTCATATATGTTACTAAGTATGTATCATTATATTATAAATATACAGCACACATGCATGTGTATTTATGAATATATATACACACATATGCATCCATATATGCATTTTCATAAGATTTACCGCAGCCTTTCAAAATAATTATTTAAATTGTATAGATTATATACCCCACCCAAACCCCCCAGCTCTCCAAAATTACACACACACACAAACTGTGTTAATAGGACAAAAGAACATTATTACAGGATGGGTGATGCTCAGTTAATGAGCAGCCATTCAATATTTTATTTTATCCTCATTGAAGTTCAGTGTTTGTCCCTAGACCTTATCTACTGCACACTATAATCCTGGGGGAATTCTGTGCCAAGAAATTAACAATTCTGTTCACAATATTTTAAAATTCTGCATATTTTATTTGTCAAAATAACACAATATAATAATGGCAGTTTCAATTATTTTGGTAATTTATTTCAAAATACCTATCAGCAACTATGTCTGTAACAATACAGACAACAAAAAAAGATTCAGGAAATGTTTTTGACAAATAGATTCCTTACTACGCATATTAATACTGAACTTTGAGTAATAATTCATTTTAAACTACAATACAGAACCGTATTTCCTGCACTCCTCAGAAGAGTACAAATGCTTGGGAGAGTCGGGGGCAACAGAGGAGTGGAGGGAGAGGGAAGTAATTGCTGGGAAGGAGCCTGGGAATGAACCTGAAGGGTTGTTGGGTGTGAGTGGGAGAAGTAAGGAACAGTTTTTTGGGGGGGGCAGGAGGGATTGTTAAGGAATTGGGGAGCCTCCCCTATGCAGACCCTGGCTGACCCCTAGCCTCTCCCATTCAGTCAGACACATCTGCCTCCTGTTCTCATGTGACCCTGCATCCCCTTCGCTGTCTCCATGTGGCCCTTCGCCCATCCCCATCTGGCCCTACACTCCTATTCCCATTCAGATCTTTCCCCAGTCTCTCCACGCCACTAGCTCTTCTGAACCCCAGTCTATGTGACCTCCCCAGCAGCCCCATGCCCCCTCGCTTGTCTGTTTCCCCCCATATCCCATACCTCCTCATCTGACTCCACGGGCAGGGCACTGTAAGGAATGCAGACTCCTCTGTTCCCAATCTGCAGTTTGCTGCTCCATCCCGGGAGTGGTTGCTCTCTGTTCTGGTGCCATAGCAGGCCCTAGTGGGCAAAAGGCATAATGCAGTGCCTATCCAGCAGAATGAATTTTCTGCTGAGAAAAAAAAAATCTGCAGTGGGCCATGAATTCTGTGCATGCACAGTGGCACAGAATTCCCCCAGGAGTAATGCTGTCCAAACCCTTCTCTCAGTACAGAATTATTAATTCTCTCATGGCCATTTCTGTGGTGCTCATCTCTATAGTATTTGAGTGCTTCATGAATATTAATACATTTATGTTCACAATGCCCCTCTGAGAAGAGAGGATATTATTTTACCCATTATACAGATGGGGAACTGAGACACAAATTAAGGTTAAAAGTATCCACTAATTTTGATTGCCCAGTTTGAGACACTTTGAACCAGATTTTTTAGAGTACTTAATATTATGTAGTGCTTTATGTGCTCAAAGCAAAATTCCCATTGGCATCAGTTGCAGCTGTGAATCCTCATCACTTCTATAAATCAGGGTCTCAAGTTGAGCCACCTTTTAGTCTCATTTAGTGACCACCTATGAAAAGTTTGGGTTAAGTGACTTGCCTAACCTTTTCCTTCCTGAAATCCCCCGATTCATTTACTTCACACCTTTCATCTTCTGCAGCAAATGAAGCAGGGAACTTACAGGCAATAGTCTGGTTTACTACACAATCCTGATTGATCTTCAGAGCAGGTCCATTCTGTGCACTGAATGAGGTAGGGTCTTGTAGAAAAAACCATATGTGATCAGGTAATTAAAGACTGTATCATAATGGATACACACTAGAGAGGTGTGAATGAAAAAATTACAAAAGCAGCTTTAGTTCTTTCTTTCCTAATTTTTGAATACTTCATTTTGCAACCTCGATTAGTGTTCTCTTAACTAGGGATGTAAATACCATTTACAAAGCTAACTGTTTTAAATAATTTAATTATATTGTTTAATTGGTTAACCGATTAAAGGGAGACGGGCTGGGGTTGGCAGGCTGGCTGGCCTGGGGCTGGGGGTTAATGGTTAGGGTGGGTTATCTGGTAAGACTAATGCTTACCATTTAACCGTTTAATATTTTACATTCCTACTCTTAACATATTCTTTGGGTTTTTTTATAGGATTTTTTTAAAAAGCAAACTGAAAAAATAAAAACAAATGCCATTATGCGGAGTCATATTGACATCCACATGGCTTCGTCAGCAGTGTTTAAACCTTTAGATCCACTACACAGCCCTCTGCCACTTGACCTAATGGAATAACTAATAGCGGTAGTAGGTTGTCATCCCTTATGTGTGCCATAAATAAAGGGGGATCATAGAATCATAGAAGATTAGGGTAGAGACCTCATGAGGTCATCTAGTCCAACCCCCTGCTCAAAGCAGTACCAGCCCCAACTAAATCATCCCAGCCAGGGCTTTGTCAAGCCGGGACTTAAAAACCTCTAAGAATGGAGATTCCACCACCTCCCTGGGTAACCCATTGCAGTGCTTCATCACCCTCCTAGTGAAATAGTTTGTCCTAATATCCAAGCTAGACCTCCCCCACTGCAACTTGAGACCATTGCTCCTTGTTCTGTCATCTGCCACCACTGAAAACAGCCTAGCTCAGGGATCGGCAATGTTTGGCACACGGCCCGCCAGGGTAAACCTCCTGGCAGGCCGGGCCAATTTGTTTACCTGCTGCATCCACAGGTTCGGCTGATCATGGCTCCCACTGGCCGTGGTTTGCTGCGCCACTCAAATGGGGCTGCAGGAAGCGACGGCCAGCACATCCCTCAGCCCACTCCTCACTCTCCTCTTCTGCAGATTAAATAAGCCCAGGTCCCTCAGCCTCTCCTCATAAATCATGTGCTCCAGTCCCCCAATCATTTTTGTTGCCCTCCACTGGACTCTCTCCCAATTTGTCCACATGCTTTCAGTAGTGAGGGGCCCAAAACTGGACTCAGTACTCCAGATATGGTTTCACCAGTGCCGAATAGAGGGGAATAATCTCTTCCCTCAATCTGTTGGCAGTGCTCCTACTAATGTAGCCCAATATGCCATTAGCCTTCTTGGCAGCAAGGGCACACTGTTGACTGATATCCAGCTTCTCGTCCACTGTAATCCCTTGGTCCTTTTCTGCAGAACTACCACTTAGCCAGTCGGTCGCTAGTCTGTAGCAGTGCATGGGATTCTTCCGTCCTAAGTGCAGGACTCTGCGCTTGTCCTTCTTGAACCTCATCAACACTGGGGTACTCTGCTTGATACCAGCTGCCAACTAGACATCGAGCCATTGATCACTACCCATTGAGTTCAATAATCTAGTCAGCTTTCTATCCATCTTCTAGTCCATTAATCCAATCCAATGTTTTAACATGCTGGCAAGAATACTGTGGGAGACCATATCGAAAGCTTTGCTGAAGTCAAGATATATCACATCCACCGCTTTCCCCATATCCACAGAGCCAGTTATCTCATCATAGAAGGCAATCAGGTTGGTCAGGCATGACATGCCCTTGGTGAATCCATGTTGACTGTTCCTGATCACCTTCCCCTCCTCCAAATGCTTCACAATGGATTCCTTGAGGACCTGCTCCATGATTTTTCCAGGGACTGAGATGAGGCTCCCAGTGGCCGCCGTTTGCTGCTCCACGCAAATGGGGGCTGCGGGAAACGATGGCCAGCACATCCTCAGATTCTCCTTCTTCCCTTTTTTAAAAGATGGGCTCTATATTTGCCTTTTTCCAATTGTCTGGGACCTACCCTAATCACCACGCATCTTCAAAGATAATAGCCAATGGCTCTATAATCACATCAGCCAACTCCTTCAGCACCCTCGGATGCATTAGATCCCGCCCATGGACTTGTGCACGTCCAGCTTTTCTAAATAGTTCTTAACCAGCTCACCTCCTCCCCATGCTGCGCTGCCAGTGCAGCAGTCTGGGAGCTGACCTTATCTACGAAGACCGAGGCAAAAAAAGCATTGAGTACTTCAGCTTTTTCTACATCATCTGTCACTGGGTTACCTCCCCCATTCAATAAAGGTCCCACACTTTCCGTGACCTTCTTGTTGCTAACATGCCTGTAGAAACCCTTTTTGTTACTGTTCACATCCCTTGCTAGCTGCAACTCCAATTGTGCTTTGGCCTTCCTGATTACACCCCTTGCATTCTCAAGCAATATCTTTATACTCCTCACTAGTTATCTGTCCAAGTGTGCACTTCTTGTAAGCTTCCTTTTTGTTTTTAAGCTTATCGAAGATTTCTCTGTTAAGCCAAGCTGGCTACCTGCCATATTTGCTATTCTTTCTGCACATTGGGATGGTTTGTTCCTATGCCCTCAATAAGGCTTCTTTAAAATACAGCCAGCTCTCCTGGACTCCTTTCCCCCTCATATGAGCATCCCAGGGAATCCTGCCCATCAGTTCCCTGAGGAAATCAAAGTCTGCTTTTCTGAAGTCCAGGGTCCGTATTCTGCTGCTCTCCTTTCTTCCTTTTGTCAGGATCCTGAACTCAACCATCTCATGGTCACTGCAGCCCAGGTTGGCACCCATTTCCACTTCCCCTACCAATTTTTCCCTGTTTTTGAGCAGCAGGTCAAGAGGAGCATGGCTCCTAGTTGGTTCCTCCAGCACTTGCACCAGGAAGTTGTCACCAACACTCTCCAAAAACTTCCAGGAGTGTCTGTGCACTGCTGTATTGTTGTCCCAGCAGATGTCAGGGTGATTGAAGTCCCTCAGGAGTACCAGGGCCTGTGATCTGGAAACTTCTGTTAGTTGTCCAAAGAAAGTCTCATCTACCTCATCTTCCTGGTCTGGTGGTCTATAGCAGATGCCCACCACAACATCACTCTTGTTGCTCTCGACTCTAAACTTAACCCAAAAACTCTCAACAGGCTTTTCTCCAGTTTTGTACTGGAGCTCTGAGCAGTCATACTGCTCTCTTACATACTGTGCAACTCCTCCACTTTTTCTCCCCTACTTGTCCTTCCTGAACAGTTTAAATCCATTAGTGGCAATGCTCCAGACATGAGAGTTCTCACCAAGTCTCTGTTGTTCCAGTCACATCATAGATCCTTGACTGTGCCAAGACTTCCAATTCTTCCTGCTTGTTTCCCAGGCTTCTTGTGTTCGTTTACAGGCACCTAAGATAACTAACTGATTGCCATACATTCTCAGTATGAACCAGGAGGCCTCTCCTGTTGCACCCTTCTCCTTGTGTTTCCTCCCGGTATCCCACTTCCCCACTTACTTCAGGGCTTAGGTCACCATCCCCCAGCGAATCTAGTTTAAAGCTTTCTTACTCAGTAAGCAAGCCTGGCTGTGAAGATGCTCTCCCTTCTATTCTTTAGGCAAATCCTATCTCTTCCTAGCAATCCTTCCTGGAAACACATACCATGGTTGAAAAATACAAAGCCTTCTCTCCAACACCACCCGCGTAACCACGCATTTACCTCCACAATTTGATGGTCTCTACCTGGGCGTTTTCCTTCAACAGGAAGATGGATGAGAACACAACTTGCGCGTCAAACTCCTTTATCCTTCTTCCCAGAGCTAGGCAGTCTGTAGTGACCCGCTCAAGGTCATTTTTGGCTGTATCATTGGTGCCCCCATGGAGAAGCAGGAAGGGGTAGCAGTCCAAGGGCTTCATCAGTCTCGGCAGACACTCAGTCACATCCTGAATTCTAGCTCCAGGCAAGCAGCACTCTTCTCTAGTTTCCCGGTCTGGACGACACATGGATGATTCCATCCCCCTTAGGAGGGAGTCTCTGACCACCACCATCCATCTTCTCCTTTTGAGAGCAGTGATTGTGGAACCTCCATCCTTAGGACAATGCATCCCATGCCTTCCGGTCGATGATGTCTCCCTCTGATCACTCTTCCAAACCATCCTCTGCCATAGTACCTGTGCAGAGAGCCTGAAAATGGTTTCTTACCTTTACCTACACACAACAGTTTGCCAGCAGGTTTCACAGATACTTGATGTCAGTAGAGTACTGGTGAGAGTCTAGAATCTTGGGTTCCAGACTCTGGAAGGGAATATGCTCAGACTGTTCTACCCATTCCCCAAAACCTTTACCCCTTCTGCCTGTCCCAATCCTGTCTGTTCCCTGCCCCTGGCTTCTTGTACCATCCCCAGTCTCCAAATCAGAGGCATCACATGTCAGTCCCAATCTCCTTCCCAGCAAGTCTAGTCTCATTCCCCTGGGCTCCCAGTCACAGTGTTCCTTTGCCACTCCTAGTTTCACTCTCCATTCTCAGCTTTCCATCATATCCCCAAGTTTTTTGTCCTCGGTCTCCTTGCCCATCAAGTCCTTCTCCCGCTCCTTCCCAGCTCCTCATCTAATCTGTCTTTCCCCCCCACCTTGGCCTCCAACCACACAAACACCCCCATGTAACCTGTGTCCACTGATTCTGTCCAAATCTGTGTCCCAGTCTCCTTGTCTGATCTCAGTGGCTCTCCTTCCTGCATGGCTCCTCTTCTTTATCTCTTTGCACAACTAGTCCTAGTGCCCTCTGCAAGCTCAAGCTCCTCATCTTCCCCACCACCAATGGTTCTCAGCCCCAGTTTAATTGCCCAGCTTGCCCTCATCTCCTATTCCCCACCCCGAGTCCTCATCCGATCTCCATCTCCCCCACACCTACTGACTCACAGTCCCCACCCCAGTTCTTAGTCCCAGTCTGCTTCCTTGGCCAGTTTATCCTCCTCCCCAGACCCAGTCCTATCTTTCCCACTTCCATTCCCAGTCTCTTTCTCCTCCCTCCCCCTGCCAGCCTTCAGTCCCAATTTCTGCCCCCATCCATGTCCCATTCTATAGCCACTGGCCACCCCCAGCACATGTCCTCTCTGCATTTGAATCAGGCATTCCCCAGGCATGTCCCCACTTCATTCTCCTCCACCATGTCTGGGTCAATCAGGAAGTTATTGAGGGAACAGGACAGACCAGCTACCTGATTCCTTTTGGTTGCTTGAAACCATACCCAGCATAGCCCAGAGCAACACAGAGATGCAATTGCAAGGAAAGTTATGCTCAGCCCTGGGTTGAGGCATACTCAGTTCTGGCAGAATGTTTGGGGAATTTATCTGCAAATATATAAGTACTCTCTACTAAGCATTGTGAATTGCAGATTTTCAAAGGCTTGTATCTTGGCCAAATTTGGGATTTTCATGGGTATGGCAAAAGACACATCTCTGACACAAGCTCTCAAGCCCATGCTGTAAAACATGGGGGCGCAAGAGCTTCTCAAAGAAAAGATCACCAGAAATTTTTAACATAGTTAAAAAATCCCTCTATTTTTCCTTTAGTCTCATTCTCAAATATCTGAAGCTTTTTGACTGAAATTAAATATATATAACAGCCTAAGGCAGACACCTCAGGCATTTTGACAGCACGGTTACATATATTCTTTCTGGATAGTAAAATTATCTAGCCTTTTTAAAAGTCTATCTATAATATTCAACAGTGTGACCTGCACCAGTGATTTTTTACATATTAACTATGCAGTGTATGGAGACCAATGTCCCTTGATCAATTTGTTCTACAACCCCTCATTCTTGTATTTTGGGATAACGGGAAAGAATTAATCAACTTTTGGTGTATCCGTCATAAGCTTTAATATAGTGGTCATGAAATAAATAATAATATCTAGCTCTAATGTAGTACATTATAAAAGAGGGCAGTATCAGTGTGCCCATTTTACAGATGGGGAAAATGAGGAACAGAGAGATTAAATGAATTCTCCAAGGACACCCAGTAGGCCATGGTCTCATTTGTCCACAGGTACAAAAGAATTACTGTGAATCACAGTGATTTTCTGTTTGAAATAGTGTAGAGGACAGCTGGCATATTGGATGTTGTTGTGTTGGTTACTTTTTGCAAATGCTGACTTTTTAATGGCAACTGCTGTTCCTCAGTCAACTTCCCTCAAATACTTTTCTTGTCCAGGGTAGTTTTTGCCATTTCTTGCCATATTTAAGTCCTATTATACTATCTTTTTAGTCCTACCTTCTTAGTTTCAGGCTGGGGTTTCCACTCTTGATGCAAAACTTTCTCAAGATGGCTAGAACCTCTGCCCTCACTGGAGTCTGGAACACTCCAGAGGAGTTAAACTCCAAAGCGTGTATCAATAATTCTAACCCATTATGCCATAGTTGAGAAGTGGTTTCCAGTCCAACAATATACATTAAGAATTAATGTGCTCCTCTGGTGCCATGTGCATTCAGTTGCTAAAACAATCCATTTTTATACCATGCCAAAGGTCAAATAACTATAACCAATTGTTTCGTCTACGAATAACACAATCCAGGTTCTTCCTCTGTTTAAAAAAACACCTTTTTTTCCACCTTGTAAAAAGTATGGATAATTCTGTGTTATGTAGGTGGCATGATTTGGTCATTCCAAAAACCTTTGTGGTTTTCGTGTTGCTCCATAAACTGCTTCCTAAAATAACTTTCCTGTTACCCACTCTGTAACACATCTAAAGGTATTTTTGTTTTGTTTTGTTAAAATCAGTCTGATTATTCTGACATGGCACTTAAATTTTTGATAACTTCCCACAGTATCCTAGAATATTTTCCCAATTATAAATGGTTTGTACAAGACTCAGTTCTCCCACCACTGCAATGCAGCTTCATCTGGGCTGGACTATGGCAGTTTGTATAACTGAACACAGCAGGTTAGATCAAGAACATATTTAATTAAAACTATAGGCAAAGATTAAATAGGATGAATGTAATTACCCTTATTGGAATTTGGCCAGGCTGCTGGGTCTAGAGTGCTAATACCCATTCTGTTGCCAAAAAAAAAAAAAAAAAATTAAAAATTACCAGTGCTCCACACTTTGATTTTTAAATCTCATTCCAAAGATGACACTTGTAACCACACACAGCTGCTGAGAAAATGTGGGCCCATTGGTGTTTGACTGATTCAGAGGGAAGAGTGCCACCAAATCTATTATCTGCATCATCCAAGGTTTTCCTTGGCAATCTCCCTTCCAATTACTGACCTTGCTCATTTTGGGAGATGGGACAGGCTCACACCTTAAGAAACATTTTAAAACAGATAATATGAAATATTTTACCTTGCCATGTATAATTAATTTCCCACTTAGTGCTACAGATAATTATTGAGGTAACTAGTCTTTCAGTATTGAAAAGAATATAAAAAGTCATTTAAATACTATAGCTTTTTGTAAGCCCAAAACACTGAATTAAATATGTTGTAAGTTTTAATATTTTTAATTATTAGCACAGAATGTTGTAGTTTTTTTAAAAAAAATAAGAATAGCACTGATAGTTATGACAAGGGTAAAAGGTACATATACTTTCGATAAAAGAGTGGCATTTTTCTTCTGTTTATCATCCCTGTTAGCAGACGTTAGAACCCTGTGTAAAGGTGCTGAAGTTGTTCTGACTCAGCATGGCAAATGTAGTTTGATTCCACTCAAGATATAAGGGAGGTGAAAGTGGCTCTCTAGATCGAGGGAATCAAACACAGGAGGGATATCCTAGAGACAGCAAGCTATAGGCTAGGGTGACCAGAGTGTGAAAAATCAGGATGTGGCAATAGGCACCCATATAAGACAAAAGCCCCAAATATCGGGACTGTCCCTATAAACTTGGGACATCTGGTCACCCTACTCGAGGCGTAAGCCTAGGCTGAGCTCTATGGTGGTGCTTGTGAGATGACAGTGAAGCGAAACCTCAGGAAGGCAGGGTGGTTGGGCACTAACTTCATTTCTGGTGACCTGGTTAGGATGATGAGCTTGATTCACATTTCTCTCTGTGACCCTGCACACTGGCTACACTTGCACAAAAGGGTTGCAGAGCAGCCACATGAGTCCCCAGGGGATTGTCTTTGGTCCAAGAGATCCTCTGCAGAAAGAGTACCACTCCATCCTTTTCTGTATCTCAGTCCAGGATGGAATCTGAAGGCAGAAGAGGGAAAGGTGAAAAGAATTCATATGGCCTCTCTTATTCACTGCTGCAATGATCTATAAGGGGCTATTATAGCAGGGGCCACAAGTTCAGACAGTCCTCATGGGTGTTCTAGCAAGCATTGGAGCTTGGCATCTGTGCAGTGATGAATTCTGCCCTGTGCATTCTGTAGAACTCAGTATATTCACACTTCCAGTCTTCATGTCTTATTCTGGCCTTATTTATCCTATTTTTGCTGTTATCTGTAAGTAATCAGCTTTTGATTCCTTTGTGTGTTCGCAATGCAAAACAATCAGTAAACAAACTAGTTTAGGCTTGCATCATATGTTTGTACAATCTAAGAGACAGTACTGCTAATCTTATTCCACTAGTGAAAGCCCAGTTTTTGCTATATGTACATGCAAAATAGAAATAAAATTACAGGGCTGCAATTCATTTTTGTACAGAAACCAGTATAGAAAATTGTGGAAGGAAATGACCTATAGTTCTTGTTCACAGAAATGCATGACCTGCATTCCTTTTGTTTAATGCATTGAAGTTCACCTAAATTATGGTAGATTTAGAGCATAAGCAGTTGTAAAAGATATACTGTTGCAAGCTAAGCATAACAAATCCATATAGAATTCCTGTAAATTATTGCTGTCTCTTTGAGCCGTACGAAGAAGATGACATATTGAAGTGAGGAAGAGCAGTTGAATTGTGAAACACACTTGTATGCAAAATGTACATTTATGCCTAGTTGTAATATATTTTCATGTTTTTACAGTGATGGGTGGGAGACATACCCATTTAATAACCAAAAGGAAAGAAGACCTCCTAGTATTCTAATAGTTTTTTTTTTTTTTCCAGAAAGGAAATTGTTTTGCTGTATAAATTGAAACTCATTCTCTCATATCTCACATAGGCCTCAGCCCAAGTGCGTCTGAACAGTGGTTGACAGAAAATGGTTAGTCTGTAGTCATGACCACTACACCACAAACACTGAAGGCAAATTCTGTAGGCACTCCAACTATTAGAGCCTGATTGAGGTATCTATCAGCCCAAATTCTTGTCAGTTATAGGTGTAGAGGAAACCTGGATTCTTAGTGTCTAGGGACAAATTGCAACCTGGATTCTTAGTGTCTAGGGCTATAGCTTCCCCGTCAGGCCAATCCCTGTTCAATGCACCTCTTCTCCCAAGTGTGACTCTCCCTCAGGATCAGATACTACCATTCTCTTCTGCCTTCCAACATAGGTCCTGTAACTTAGTTCTACCCCCAAAGTAATTTAATTGGTCAAAGAGGGAAGACTTCTCTGTCTGTCGGAGTGTCAGTCTCTGATTTTCACGAAAGTTGCTTCAGCTCGTCCCCTGCTGGGGAGAGAGAGAGAAATGGCCTTTTCTGTGTTCTTTACAATATTTTATTTGGACAGCATGATTTTTTGCCTTTTTCCAAATAACCAACTGATTGATGTGGCATTTTAATTCTCAAGATGAACTTTAATTTTATGGCCATAATATAGTCCTATATTCTGAGCTTGCACATTGAGCTGCATAGGCATTCTGTAGTGTGGCTTAGCTCTGGCATAGCCCACTGGTATGTGTTGTGCAGGTCCTTTGGTACATGATCCACAGAGAATGTGAGTCTGTTGTCATCACCAGTTACAGAACTTAGTTCTTTACCTTGAGCTGTAGAGGCACATGCATTCAGCTCTAGAGGGCCCTGGTTTTATCCCCACTATCAGTGAACAAGGCCCACTTATGAGACAATTAACAACAGGGCTTACAGAGTTATATGTTGTGCTGGGACCAGGCTGAAGGTCTTTGGACTAAATTTTGAAGTGCTTAATCAATCCAAGCTCCTGCTGAATTTCAGTTTGGGTTTGACTCAGTTGGAGTTTGTTAAGCACAAAAAAAATTGGCCCTTTGGATTTGCATTTTTATTTTTATTGTGGAGGTTTATGCTTAAAAACGTGTTTCTCCTTGTGTTTTCAATACTTGAATAGTGCCTAAGGCTTTGGTAAGTGCTTTATTAAATTTAAATGCAAGAACAAAATTTTGTCAAATGAGTAGTGCCTTACATGTACTGTAGGGATAGCAGAAATAAATTAGCACTTGGTAAATAAAATCACTGCCAGCACTTCCTTTTAGATTTGTGCCAACATCTTGTTGGTAATAAAATATGTGCTGTATTATATAGCAAATAACTGGAAATATTTTTGCAATGCATGTAAACAGTTGTACATTGTGTAATGCCATAAAATAACATATACTACAAAAAGGTTTCATTTTTTTTCTCTGTTTAAGGAACTCTGTCAAAAGAAATATTAAAAAGCCATATTTTCCTTTGCAACTGAAAGCTTATACAAATTGAATGTAATATTATGCTGTAATATCATTATGATCTGTAAATCTTTGAGCATATTCCAGACAGTAAAAGGCATTGTGTTTTTATCAAATTTGTTGTTTTTAATTTAAGCCTCAACTGATGGAATTAAAAGGTTGCATGGGTATCAGCTTGGGGGTGTGTGTAAATTTCTTGCCTTCATGGTGGCTGAGAGAACCATGAATATGTGACTTGAGAAGAAAAAGAACTAAAACAAAAATTTTAAAACCTCCTGATTTGGGGGGCTTAACTCATGATTTATAGAGATTGGAGTGGGAAATATTGAAAGCATCTCAGATTCTTTTGGTTCTTAATGGTTGGGGCCTTTCTAATTTATAGCCAAGAATATTCAAAGAATTAGCTATGGAGCTCTTTAAAGCATTAATGATATTTTGTAATAAAACTTGGAATACTGCGCTAACTGGCGGGGGGAAAGCAAATGTGTGAATATTTAAAAAGAGTAAATGAGATGACTTGGGAAACTATAGAACATATACTCTGATTTCAATCCAGGGCAAAATCATGAAAAGGCTCCTAAAGGATATATTCAGTAAAGAATTAAAAGATGAGAACATAATTAATGTCAATTAACATGGCTGTATGTGAAATGGGATTTGTCAAAAAAACCCAACAACACTTGACATAATTTTCTGATGAGATCAAAGTTAAAGGTAATTGTGTCAACATAATACACTTACATTTCTGTAAGGCTTACACTTGACATTCTGATTTTAAAAGTTAGCACTATACAAACTCATTTTACCTTGTATTAAATGGATTATAAGTTTATTAAGTGATAGATCATAAAAAGTAATTGTAACTTGGGAATTGTCATCATATGAGAGGAGTTCCTAGTGAGTTTCTGCAGTGATCTGGTTTTGGCCCAATGCTATTCAATATCTTTATCAGGATCTGGAAGAAAATGTAAAATAATTGCTGGTAGATTTGTAGATGACGCAAAAATTGGTGGAGTGATAAATAATGATGGGGAGGTCGATCACACAAACCAATCTGGATCACTTGGTAAGGCAGGCACATTTGAATAACATAAATTTTAACACTGCTAAATGCAAGGTCAGAAGATAAGAACAAAAAACTTAGGTCATGCTTTAAAAATGGGGTATTGTATCCTATAAAGCAGTGACTCTAAAATGGCCTTGAGGTCATGGTAGATAACCAGATGAACATGATCTCGCAGGGAGATGCTGTAGCTAAGAGAGGAATTTAAGTTCTTAGATGTATAATTAGCGGACTGTCAAATAGAAAAAGGATGGTGATATTATCTCTGTATACAACATTAGTGAGCCCATTAATATCCAATTCTGCGGTTCACACTTCAAAAAGGATGTCGACAGATTAAAAAGGGTTCAGAAAAGAGCTATAATAATGTTTTGAGATCTGGAAAACATGCCTTTTAGTGAGAGACTAAAGAAGATTAGTTTATTTAGTTTACTGAAGAGAAGGTTAAAAGATAACATGATCACAGTCTACAGGTACCTACATGGGAAAGAGATTTCTAATAGTAGATGGTTCTTTAATGCCTCGGGGGAAAAAAAGGCATAATGAGATCCAATGGTGGGGAGCTGAAGTGAGCCAAATTCAGACTAAACATAAGGAACGATCTTTTAAGAGTGAGGGTAATTACCCATGGGAACAATTTACCTAGGGATCTGGTGGATTTTCCATCACTTGAAGCCTTTAAATCAAGGCCTTTCTAAAAGGTATGCTGTAGCTGAAACAGAAGTTATGGGCTCTTGATTGTGAAATTATTGTGCGAGGTTCTCAAGCCTGTGTTATGCCAGATGTCAGAATTAGATGATCATGATGTTCCCTCTGGCCTTACAATCTATGCATCTTATTTTAAAAATAGTTTTTAATTTATGAATAAAGTAGTCAGTTGTCTGCAATAAAAATTGTTGTTGATAATTTACAGGGGTAAAAATGACTTTTAGATGCAGTGGGGTTCCAGCATGTAAAGGAGATCCGTTCATTTCCCCCCCCCTCAAATAAACCTACCTTATACTAATATTACTTGTCCACCTTTCCCATAACTATTAACACATCTAAAAGGCATTAGTGGATATATTGATATTTACTTTAATTGTACACTTTTTCATTATATGAAAATTAGGGTTTGGAGTGAGAATGAGCAAAAGTCAGATCTGTTTTATTTTTCTCATTTTCTTGGTAATTGAATTTACATAAGTACTTATGTTTTTTTTTTTTAAATGGAAAAATACTTTACTGCAATATCTACTTTATAAGCATCTGATTTTGGGGTATTGAATCCTATAAAGCCTTGAAAGTACACTTATTTTTGTTAGTCCATCCCTTCTTATGCTTGGGGTAAGCAAGTTGTCAACTGCCCATGCACCCTGCAAGGGTGCTTCTACACTTCCCTCCTCTGTATTCTCCCTCTTCCAGGACCTTTAACACAGAGTCCACATACTTGCTTATCCATTCATCACCTTTATAGGGGTCTGGAATTGTTTAAGAAAAATAAATTCAAAAGTAAAACTCAAAGTCCCAAAAATCTGTCCCTGGGAATGGCTCTTACCTCAGAGCCTGGGTGTGTGAAACAGTTCCTTCACAAAGTCTTTTTATCAATTCTTAGGAGGTGACCTGCTTTGGGACTTCGCATGCAGCTCCTCTCCTCAGACCTGATATCCTTGCAGACTTCCCAGAGTCACCTCCCTCACTCCCTCTGCTCTCTCACGCTTAGGAATCCTGTTTTCTTAAACCATCAGAATAACCCTCTGTGGAAAACTCTGCTGGAGTGAAATCATAAGGAATACGGCTGAGATTTTATTAAGAAGGTTTGGTATAGTTCATAGTCATCCATCTTAATGCTAAGAGTAGTTTCTTGGTCCACTGCTTGTGGTCCCTTAACATTCAATCTGAGAAACACTTGATTAAAATGGGGTTAGTACAAAATGCCTGGCTGAAATAGTAGCTTAATAAATCAACAGCCAGAAACTTCTTGGTTATTTTGAAGGGATAAGCAATGCTATATAAGCTGTTAAATAATGTAATGCATCAGTCCCCATATTTTACGCTTCCTTTCAAAAACTGAATATGGAGTTCTAAAGAAGGAGCTTCTCTCAAACAGCTGGTTGATGAATAAACCAAAAGGTAAATTTCAGTTGTGTAATGATACAGCTCACTTACCAACCTATGGGATTGTTACCTTTTAATTTGTAACTGCAGCTGTAAGATCCAGTCAGCACCAGGACCACTGAATAAGAATGCACCAGAACAGTAGTCAGATTTACTTAGATGGATTGATGATAGCACAAACTATGAGGTAAATTAACAAATTATCTGTGTAGATCTCCTGATACTCTGAGTAATAGTTTTTTCCAGGTAAACATCCAGGCCATAAAAAACAAAGGGAAAAATAAGATGTTGGAAATCACCTCTAAACACCACTGTGCAGATGGAGAGGAAGAATAGCAATTGCATTGAAAAGCCATGATCTGAATGATTCCAAATTATTACTTTCAGTCAGGTTGAACTCATACCATCATTGTTTTTGTTTGAATAATGGCATACAATACAATTATTGGCTCTCATGTTGACAGTCTGCTTTAATTGAAGCCTGGCAGTGTTTTATAGCTGATGGTAGGTACTATTAGGAGCTAAAGCAAGACCTTCATTTAAACAATGCATTTTAAAGGCTTGTAGTGAGTACAGATCATTGATTTCCAGAGCTTTGTGGGACTGACCATTGCTATGACCTAAGAGGGTATCCGAAGAAGTCAAGGATCTATTCATTGTCAGCAGGTTCCACTGAAAGTATTTATATTTCTGAAAACTATCTGGCTTGCAATGATAGTTTCAGATCAGAACAAATACACATTGAGAATCTAAGCACCAGTTAAAAATGGTTTTGTAAATTCAGTTCATATGTATTGAAATTGTCAGCAGGCTTACTTTTGTATTAGTAAAGTAACAGCTGCTAAAGCAGCAGCTGAATGTGCTACAGTTAGCTTTTAATTTCTTCTTAATTGCTATAAGTCAGGCCCTCACAAGGGGGAAGCTTTGTGTTATCTAAACTCAATTGCCTACTTTGCCTACCCACTTTGGACTTTATGGGGTGCTACTACATTTGGCGAACATAGTAAGAAGGCATGTTTGTTATGGCAATGTGTGAATCTTAAAGCTGCAGACACACTTTTTGTTTGTATATGTCTTGCATACAGAAACAAAACTATATGAAAATAACTGACTAAAATCTAGTGAAAAATCTAGTGAAAGCTGACCCTCTGCCTTTAATTTATCATGCTGTGCTAACGTAATAGCAGAACTCTTGGACCAATCTCAAATATACTATGATGCCAAGGCACAAACAAGCAAAATCAGGGTGGATGCAGTCTTGAAAGCAAACTAAAAAGCTTAAATACCCAAATCATAGACACTGAAATCCAGCTCTTTGCAGATGCCTAATGCAAAACTTATACACCACTCAAATCCTCAAGGTAGGATTTTAGTGGGATTAAAGTGGTGCATAGCCTTCCACTGTTTTTTTGCATAGAGATAAATTTCACCCTAACAAAATATAGGCCAAATTTTGCTCTCGGGTAACTAATAAGATCTGTGTGGTTGTAAGGCTGTAAATAAGAGCAGAAGTTGGCTATGTGGGACCTACTCAACTTTACTCTGCATATTATGTATTCATCTACATTGGTGCAAAGTAAATGTAAAAAGTTACCAAATAATGCTCTTGGCACTCACTGTTCACTGGTGCTATGCTGGGAAGCAGGTCCTGAGTGTTTAAATTTAAAAATTACGTTACTATAGAAAGGACTGAAAATTCATTTTTCCTTGACATATTTCAGAAGTCCTGAGTTCAGGATTCTATTTTACCTTCCAACAGTGATCAGCATGAAAGTGTTTAAAGTGTCATTACCATTGAAGGGGAAAAACTTAAAATCCTGACATCTTAATCCAAACCTTCTGATTTTGTGCAGTCTAATTAATACATATCCATTTGTGAACATACTGTTACTAAAACTATAACTGCTTTTACAAACCCTAAATTGTATTGGTTTGGATAAGATGAAACCCAGATTAGAACTGACAGGGTTATGGAAGACAAAAGCCAATGACCATCTAGTTTGCTGACTGTGGAGGTGAGACCAAATCTTTCATCCCAGCAGCTTCTCCTCCTCAAAACTTGGTGGTTCTTATAAAGTGCAACACATCTCAACCACTTTAGTTTTGCAAACCAAAATCTTACCAAGAAGGTTTTACCAAACCACACCCAAAAAGTAGCCACCTCACCCCATCACCAAATAATGTGTCTATAAATTATTCAGTATTCTTAAAACACAGTTCATTACATGGATAACATGACAGCTGCTCAGAGAGGCTTGTTACAGTGTTAGTTTTCAACATAAGGTACCAGTAATAACATATGACCCATGTTTTGGCCTATACACTGCTCTTGATTTAGAAGTGAAATGTTTATTAATGTCAAGTCGAGCTGCATGCATGGACTGAAGGCAGTATAATTTAATATCTTGTGTGCTGGGAGCTTGTATGCCAGATTTCAACCTAGTGCAAGCTGAAGAATGATTATCCTCATTTTCCCCCTGACCCTCACTTTGTGAAAAAGAGAGGATCAAAGTCAGTAATAACCCAGTATGGTATGTGTCTAATTAAAATATAAAGAAGAAGGAAGGGAGGCTCTGCCAATAGGATAAATCCTGCCCTCGCTATGATGTCTCTGAAAGATCCCTATAGCTCCCACATAGCAGCAGGAGCTACAGAAGAGAGAAATGTTTCTGCAGCTAGGATCAGGGAGACTGGAGGTAGGGTTCTAGCACAGCATGACAGAGGGAGGATCAAGCAACCCCAACCTTGAAAGTCCTGCTTAGTGAAAGATCAATCATACACCAGCAGCACACACGCTCACTGTGCTCGGACAATAGGGGGAATGAGTAGATACCCATGCCCCACCTCAGAGTTAGGGGGTGACGGGTGGAGAGGTCTAGCACCCATCCAGAATATCTCAGTACCTGGAAAAAAACAGGTGAGGAAAGATGTCAGGGTTAGATGTGATTGGTTTAATTGACCCTGGAAAATAGTCACCTAGGCTTTGGCGAACTCCCCTCCTTCCTGCTGCAGGCAGGACATTTCTGACTTTCTCTCTTCACTCCTGGGTTGAAGGACCACATAGATGGAGAAGAAGATGGAGGCCCTGCCTGGGCCAGCATCTTTCCTTTTGAAAGGAGGGGACCACACTGAGAAGGGGTTAGGGGTGTGAGGGAGGATGGCCAGACACTGCTTTCTGTTTCCTCTCCCCTCCTAGTAATCCTGTACTTCAAAATCCTAACATGAGGGAGATAAACCAGCGCCATCTTGCCTCAGTGGATTTGAATGTGTGTGAAGGGAAAGGATGGCTGTGGGAATCAGAGAAACATCAGAGCCCAGGTGGCCAGTTTACAGAGTCAGAGTACACATCATGCTACTTGATGCCCCACACACCAGGGGTATCCCTAAAGGATGAGACATGTTGTGGGAGCAGGTTTGAAGCACTTATCTACCTCACTTGCAAATCTTTGAGAAAGATGACCAGCGGTGTTTGATCCTGCCCTGTGTCCTTTTCAAGTATCTTGATTATATCATTGGCCTGTCCTGTTCTATTAAAATAGGAGCACTTTTGAATGGCAGAGTGGTGATAACTAGCAAAATAAATCCCTGGTTTACTTTGGAAATGCTTAACATCCTTTATATAAAAACACTTGACATCCTTTAGGAAATGCTTTCCCAATGTTCCCTTAAAGTGATACAATTCTCAATTTACACTGGTACAATTGTATTCCTTCGGGCTCCCCACCCACATACACACACCGAAGCAAAACTGGCCATATTTATTGTTTCTGTTACTCCACTGAATCAATGGCACTACAGTGAGGTGAACTTGGCCCTTGGCTCTGTTCAGTTTGTAATTTTTCTTTTTAAAGAAAACAGCTGCTGAAGAGTTCATTGACTGTAGTGGAGATACTTTTCAGAGTAGCAGCCGTGTTAGTCTGTATTCGCAAAAAGAAAAGGAGTATTTGTGGCACCTTAGAGACTAACCAATTTATTTGAGCGTAAGCTTTCATGAGCAACAGCTCACTTCATCAGATGCAACTATACCTTATTTTTAATTCATAAAACCCCATTCTCCAAGGTAAAATATCAGCATTATTATATTTTTCCTTGGTCACTCTAGGCTTTGAATCTTTTTTCCTTTTCCTACATTGCATCTTCATTGTGTTGGGCTCTAATGTAAAGTTATTGGGACAAAGTCAATAGACTCAGTGGGTTTTCACAAGAGTTGAATTTGGCCTATCCTTCTCTCAGCTGCTTTTTCTTCTTTTTTTTTTTTTTGGCCTATAATTTATAATATGAGAACTTTGTGCTCCTGAAAGCAGAAGGCTAACAGCGCTGACTAAAACCAGCCCTAATTCAAGTTTCCATTCATAGCTTGACCAATGCACCTCAATTCCAGCTTGCAAGCCCCCTGCTATTCGAATCATTTGTCTGTCTTGAAAAGAAGCTGCTGCAGTAATTGTGTCAAATTATATGGTGGTTTTGTGATAGGACAAGGCAATTGGCTGAGTCCACAACATTCATTTTTACTTGTGATTTAAGGCAGGCTTTAAACTTAGGCCTATTGTGCCACCTTATCTTCTTAGGTTAGTTTGTCATGCATTGTAAAGTGTTCCAGCCTAGGATGGCAGGGTTCTCTGACTGACATTATGAACATTTTTAACATCCAAATTGCTATAACATTCAAAATGATGCCACTATAGCGAGACATTCTAATGAAGTTGAACATACTCATTAAAATGTTGCTATGCACTAAAAAAAAAACCAATTAAATTTTTATCCTTACTCCTTTCAGGATTATCATAGTGTGTTTTCCTGCCTATAGTTGGTTCCTTATCTTTGTTCCTACATATTTAATGCTTTTGACATGCTTTAATATTAACTTTAAAAAAGAAAGATGGAGTAGAAATAATGTTTAAAATATTTGTCATATTGTATCAAAAATTCCTAAAACAGTAGGTAATTGATTGGATGTACCAGAGAAGCTATAGATGTTCACTGAGTGAGTGCAGGAATGTTTTTCTAAGTTCCAAACCCCTGCATCTTTTATAATTTCAGCTGGCTGCTTTTCTCTGTAATTGAAAGACTTACGCAATACATTGTACTATGAGATGCTGATCTGAGGTTACACAGCGCTTTAGAGAATTTAGGCAGTTTCTGTAAAAATGATCATTATATTAAAAATCCAGTGCTGTCTCAGGATTAGAAACTGTGTCCCTCGTTCTAATGTTTTCTCTCTGACTCAGCGCTGAACCAGTGCCACAGTATGGTATTAGGTGGAACTGTGCTATGGGAGGTCTTTTGAATAAGACAAAAAATAAAGATCCTGATCACTGTTGTAAATAGCTTGAAGTCATTTTCTAGTCCTAATGCTTTTTTCTCAAGAATAGAACATTGTACTCCCATTCCTGTCCAAATTACAGTGCAGATAATTAAATTCTGTTTATCTGAATTCTCACTAAAGTTTTACCTGGATATGGTATCCTCCTTCAGATTACATTCCAAACCATTACATAGTGTTGTTGTATACTAATCAACAGCTGCTGTCACTTTGCACCACAGAGATGATAGTGGTGGTTAATATGAACTCTGTGTGTCTGTTGTATTTTGTATTGCAGTTTAAATTTGTAAAACACTTTAATATATTTTACACAGTGACGTCTCCCCTACATTGAAATATTGCCCCAAGTCATTTATATCAGCATCAGAACATCACTGATTTAAAAGGAAATTGACCCTCCAGTAGGTGTGATAGGCACAATTTTGTAGCTATTGTACTTTAAAATGATATCACGATATAGAATCTCCATGTATTAAAAGTACGTTAGGGAGATTTTTTTTAAATCCTCATGTTTTGATCACAGGGGGAAAAATATCCCTATTGCAGGATACCTCTCATAAGAATGGCATACTGCATCAGGCCAAAGGTCCATCTAGCCCAGTATCCTGTCTTCCGACAGTGGCCAATTCCAGGTGCCCCAGATGGAATGAACAGAACATGTAATCATCAAGTAATCGATCTCTGGTTGCCCATTCCCAGCTTCTGGCAAACAGAGGCTAGGGACACCATCACTGTCCATCCTGGCTAATACTTATAGATGGATCTATCCGCCTATGTAGTTCTTTTTTTAAAACTTGGCCTTCACAATATCCTCTGGCAAAAAGTTCCACAGGTTAGTTGTGCGTTGTGTGAAGAAATACTTCCTTCTGTTTGTTTGTGCTCTCAGCTGTAGAGCACTTGCAATACATCAAGTTTTGGAACAGATTCTGGCTCTGTGTTTCCAATGGTGTTCTGCATCTGTGATACTATGGGCAACAGCCAGTGCAATGCCTATCAGCTGGGAAGGGAGCAAGCTTTGGTGGGGAAGGAGTGCCTATGTTTAGCACAAAGCCAATATGACTGCCACCATCTTGGCCAGCAAATCAGAGATTGAAGTTGGGACCTCCTGAGCTAAAAGCATGAACTAAAGAGGAGAGGCTCCCCCACTAGAGCGGTAACAACTCAGCCTCTGCAGCTTGGCCACCGAAAGGGACCTGTAATACACACGCGCGGCAGTGGGTTACACCTGCACAGTGTGGTGACATCACCATGCACAGGCCATGCCCATTGCTGATGGCAGGTCTCTATTGTTGGTTCTGCCACTGTAATCTTCAATCTGGAACAGCCTGCATTTGCTGCTTCCTTTGCTGCATTCCACAACAATTGAAAGGGTTTGCAAGTGAGTGGGAAGTAAATGAGACCAAAAAATAGGGGCACAAACTGGTGTTCTACATTTCACTCATTTGGTGCTCATTTTGATAGGTTGTGTCACACACTACCAGGTTTGAAAGTTGGGAGGTATGGGTTGCAGTCATTAGGAACATAGGTACGTCTAATCATAGAATCACATGACTGGAAGGGACCTCGAGAGGTCATCTAGTCCAGTCCCCTACATTCATGGCAGGTTAATTATCTAGAACATTCCCAACAGGTGTTTGTCTAACCTGCTCTTAAAAATCTCCAATGATTGAGATTCCACAATCTCCCTAGGAAATTTATTCCAGTGCTTAACCACCCTGACAGGAAGGAAGTTTTTCCTAATGTCCAACCTAAACCTACTTTGCTGCAATTTAAGCCCATTGTTTCTTGTCCTATCCTCAGAGGTTAAGAAAAACAATTTTTCTTCCTCCTCCTTGTAAGAACCTTTTACATACTTGAAAACTGTTATCATGTCCCCTCTCAGTCTCCTCTTTTCCAGACTAAACAAATCCAGTTTTTTCAATTTTCCCTCATAGGTCATGTTTTCTAGACCTTTAATCGTTTTTGTTGCTCTTCTCTGGACTCTCTCCCATTTGTCCACATCCTTCCTGAAATGTGGCACCCAGAAATGGACACAATGTTCCAGCTGAGGCATAATCAGAAAGGAGTAGAGCAGAATAATTATTTCTCGTGTCTTGCTTACAACACTCCTGCTAATACATCCCAGAATGATGTTCGCTTTTTTGAAACAGAGTTACACTGTTGACTCATATTTAGCTTGTGGTCCACTATGACCCCCAGATCCCTTTCTATAGTATTCCTTCCTAGGCAGTCATTTCCCGTTTTGTATGTGTACAACTGATTGTTCCTTCCTAAGTGGAGTACTTTGCATTTGTCCTTATTTAATTATATCCTATTTACTTCAGAGTGTTTCTCCAGTTTGTCCAGGTCATTTTGAATTTTAATCCTATTCACCAAAGCACTTGCTACCGCTCCCAGCTTGATATCATCCACAAATTTTATAAGTGTTCTCTGTATGCCATTATCTAAATCACTGATGAATAGTTCCAGAATGATCCCTGCGGGACCCCACTCATTATGCCCTTCCAGCATGAACGTGAACCGCTGATAACTACTCTCTGGGAATGGTTTTCCAAAGAGTTTTGCACCCACCTTATAGTCCATCTAGGTTGCATTTCCCTAGTTTGTTTATGAGAAGGTCACCCTGTCAAAGAAAACTATCAGGTTGGTTTGACATGATTTGTTTTTGACAAATCCATGCTAACTGTTACTTATCACCTTATTATCTTCTAGATGTTTGCAAATTGATTGCTTAATTATTTGCTCCAGTATCTTTCTGGGTAGAGAAGTTAAGCTGACTGGTGTGTAATTTCCTGGGTTGTCCTTATTTCCCTTTTTATAGATGGGCACTATTTGTGCCCTTTTCCAGTCTTCTGGAATCTCTCCCATCTTCCATGACTTCTCAAAGATAATCACTAATGGCTCAGATATCTCCTCAGTCAACTCCTTACGTATTCTAGGATGCATTTCATCAGGCCCTGGTGACTTGAGGGCATCTGATTTGTCCAAGTAATTTTTAACTTGTTCTTTCCCTATTTTAGCCTCTTCTGTTCCTGCCTCATTTTCACTGGCATTCACTATGTTAGACATCCAATCACCACCAGACTTCTTGGTGAAAATCAAAACAAAGAAGTCATTAAGCACTTCTACCATTTCCACATTTTCTGTTGTTATTTCCCACCCCACATTGAGTAATGGGCCTACCATGTCCTTGGTATTTCTCTTACTTCTAACGTATTTGTAGAATGTTTTCTTGTTACCCTGTATGTCTCTGGCTAGTTTGATCTCGTTTTGTGCCTTGGCCTTTCTGAAGTTGTCCCTAGATACTTGTGTTATTTGTTTATATTCATCCTTTGTAATGTGACCTAGTTTCCACTTTTTCTAGGACTTTTTTTTTTTTTTTTTAAGATTATTGAAGATTTCCTGGTTAAGCCAGGGTGGTCTCTTGCCATACTTCCTATATTTCCTACTCAGTAATATACTTACCTCTTGTGCCCTTAATAATGTCTCTTTGAAAAACTGCCAACTGTCTTCTATTATTTTTCCCCTCAAACTTGCTTCCCATAGGACTTTACCTACCAGCTCCCTGAGTTTGCTAAAGTCTATCTTCTTGAAATCCATTGTCTTTATTTTGCACAAAATACCATATATCTATGCAAGTGTTTGAGCAGTGATTTTTGTTGTTCAAAACTAAAAATCAAAATAACATTAAAAATTACCTTTGTCAGTTATAAGTGAATTTAGTGCTTGAGAAAAATCATTTTATCCATAGAACAGATACAGATAGGTGCTGGAAATGCAAACTTTGAACAGCCTCGTGAGTGTGTCTTAAATAATTTCCTTTCAGGTAAAGGTTAAGGATGGGAGCTCAATTCAGTATCTAAGGCTTGCCATCTGCAGCTACTAACAAAGATGCCATTTTGTGTAAGTTGTGATGCCCACAGAAGTCATTTGTAATTTTGTTTAAAAATTGCTAGCAGGATATTGTCCTTAAGGGAAGGGGATGCATGTTTTCAAACTGGTGTATGGGGATTCAGTCACATGAACCCATGAACTATATGTCCATTACTAGATGATAATGATATTGCTTATACCAATAACGTCAATAATATTGCAGAAAAGGCAGAAGTGTTCAATAAATATTTCTGTTCTAAAACATATAATATAATCTCATTTTGTGCTGATGAAAACACTCTTCCCTGTCCACTAGTATCTGTGGAGGATGTTAAACAGAAGCTACTAAAGCTAGACATTTTAAAAATTAGCAGCAAGTTAACTTGAATCCAAGATTTTTGAAAGAGCTGGCTGAGGATCTTGCTGGACTGTTATTGTTGATTTATTTTCAATAAATCTTGGAGCACTGGGTAAGTTCCAGGAGACTGGAAGAAAGCTAATGTTGTGCCAATTTTTCAAAAGTTTAAACAGGATGACACGGGTGATTATAGGCCTGTCAGCCTGACATTGATCCCCGACAAGATAATGGAGATGCCAATATGGGACTCAATAAAGACTTAAATTAGGGTAGTGTAATTAATGCAAATCAATATGGGTGTATAGAAAATCAAAGTAAATTGATATCTTTTTTTGATGAAATTGCAAGTTTTATTGATAAAGGTATTAACTTTTTTATCAATGACCGGGAAGAAAACATAAAACAGTCATTGATAAAGATTGCAGATGACACAAAGGTTGGGGGTATGGTCAATAAAAACAAAGACAGGACACTCATACAAAGTAATTTGGATTGCTTAGTAAATTGGGCGCAAGCAAACAATATGTGTTTTAATATGGCTAAATGTAAATGTAGACATCTAGATTCAAAGAATATAGGCCATACTTACAGGATGTGGGTCTCTATCCTGGAAAGCAGTTGGTCTGAAAAGGATTTGGGTGTCCTGGTAGATAATCGGCTGAACAGGAGCTCCCAGTATGATGCTGTGGCCAAAAGAGCTAATGCAATCTGGGGATGCACAAATAGGGGAATCACAAATAGGAAGAGAGAGGTTATTTTACCTCTATATTTGGGACACTGGTGGAACCACTGCTGGAATACTGTGTCCAGTTCTGGTGTCCACAATTCAAGAAAGATGTTGATAAATTGGGGAGGGTTCAGAGAAGAGTCTCAAGAATGATTAAAGGATTAGAAAACGTGCCTTAACACAATTGAGTTCTTTAAGTCTATCTATTTAGCTGGGGCCTTTTCCCACTGCAGATCTCTTTCCCTGCGGTGGTAGAGCCTTTCCCGCTGCCTCCCAGCTGCTAGAGTCTTTCCCCATAGTGTGGAAAGGTTTCAGCAGCAGGATGCTGCATTGCTAAAAATAGCAGTGTGGATGGGGAGACAGAGCTTGGGTGAGTAAAGAGCCATCAGGTGTGTCTTTACTCTACTCACCTAAGCCCAATGCTTCGCCGCTCACACTGCTGTTTATATTCCTGTTAAGGGGACTGTGCAGGTACCTACGCTACAAGCCACTGAATGAAGCATGCAGTATCTTGAGAGTCTTTTAGCTTAATCATTGTACCCTACCTGGTAAAATGAACAACTCTGGGCTTGAATCATCATGTATCTTTACAATATCAATTACAGTGTTTACACATGCAGACTCCGTTGTTGATTTTAGAAGATATGCAACAGTATCTCACATCGAGGACCATGACATTAATACTGCTGGATCAGTTGTGTGTGGTGTGTTGAGCACAATAGTTAGACTGACACCAAGGACTTCTGACAATGGCATTTTTTATTAAGATGAAACCCCAAATAACTCTCTCCCCACAAATAACTCACTGTGGAGATTTTCATAAAGATGGGGAAAATAGCCAACATACCAATTTCATCCCTATTGTAATTCCATTCACATGAGTAGAATTATACTGGGATGAACTCTCTCTCTCTATATATATATTCTGTAGTTTGGTTTGATTTGGTGTTTTTCAATAAGATGATGATTCAGTGCTGTGAAATTAAAACAAATTCTACACAATCTAGAAGCCACAGTTATGGGTGCAGTGTAAGTACCTGAATAGACTGGAACAGACATGTTATAGCTATCGGGTTCTCATTTACAGATGACATAAGCATATATCTCCTTCATATTGCATTGTGAGTTTGTCCTATTATGTTTTGATGCATGAATTGTACAGTGACAAATAAAGCTGAAGAAGGTTTTATAAGCTGTTATGTATTCTTCCAAGATATTTAGACTCAGTAAAGCAGCATCAGCATCCAAATGTGTATTTATTTATTTATTTATTAAACTAAGGTAATGTTTTATATTGTGGTTTCTTACCTTAAATATAATATTTATTACAATCACTTTAATATTTAGAATATAAACCATAAATTAGTATCCGATATATGGACTCTTAATGGGGGTGAGGAGTAGCAGAGCTCTAACCATCCAATATAGTGAAATACAGTATGTAGCTAATTGCGTCGTTCAGTATAAATTCTTTTTCCTAAAGCCTGGGACATTTGTTTTTTTTAATGTTGCAACTTGGCTCGTGGGAATCTTTTGCATGAGAAGATGGTAGTTGCGTCCTTTCTCATAACTTTTGCGCAACTTTAGGAACAGGGCTTCTAAGGGAGGAAAAGTGTGTGGGAATGGCCTACAAACATGAACAGACAGCGCCCCAGATGAGAATATATTTCTCGCAAACACTGGTGTGGTTCCTGAATTTCAGCTCTAGCCAATACATGAGCTTCCCTGGCCAAGAAGAGTGTGTGATTCACAGGCACTTGGTGTAGCACTCTGTGACCCCCTCTAGTGATAGGTGGGCCACAAATTGAGGTGAGTGAACCTTCTACACCTTTTGCTAACAGGAGCATGAGTGCTGGAACAATTTTTATAGTGGGGATGCTGAGAGCTGTTGAACCAAACTGTAAACACTGTGTATAGTGGAAACCACTTCAAGTCAGGGTGTGCTACTGCACCCCCAGAATCCCTAGTTCAAACACCTATGAACTGGAGGCTCATGTTTTAAGATCGTGAAGTCCTAGGTTCAAACCCCATTGCCAACGACCCACCCAGTGCCCTGTGTTATAGAGCCATGGGGGGCGGTATCTCCTCAGAGTCTATAACAGCTACCCTCAGCCTTTGATACTTATAACCACAAGAATTAATGGCTGCCTGGTGATGCTACAGTTTATTTTTTGTATTTCAGTAAAAAGCTGCAGCTGTAGCCTTTAATCCAAATGAGTTATATAGTCTTTCTGTATCATCCAGGGGGCATTAGTAAAAAGTGGCCCAAAAATACTGATATTTACCTCTTACGATGCAACATTACTATGCTATGGCCTGATTAATATCTTTGAGGTTTGAGCACCAATGAGAATTGAGAGCATTCAGCACCTTGCAATACTGAGCTGTTAGTAAATAACTTGCACAATGTTATCTGAGTTTTGCACAAATAACAAACATACTTATGGAGTAAATTCAGTGACATCATAAAAATATGCATAGGAACAGTGAAATACAGTACACAGATTATAGAACTTCATGAAATGGTATGCAGCAAGCACAAAGTAATCCACAACTGAGAAAAATGTAATGATGGCTGAAGCATATAGAAACATAAAATGTATGCGATTTTTGGCTATATACACAATACAAACTGAGAAAAATATATTAATCTATACCACATCGCTGGAAATAAACTGTACATCAACTGTATTATTTAGGCTTAGGACAGGCATTTTAAAAATAACATGCTATTGTCACAATAGTTATTCCATCTCTCTTTCATTACATCTCTCTCAATCTCTATAACTGATCATAGAATCTGGCTAATCTGCACCTTCTTAACTTGGATACTTTGTAATCATCCCCCAAAATTGCGAGTCTTTCATCAGCCATCAATACAGATTTGAATAGTCAGTGCTGTAGTTAGATTGCATGTTACTTTGATGTCTTTATTTTTACAAAATACAGTATATTTACTAAGTATTAGAGGGTAGCCATGTTAGTCTGTATCCACAAAAACAACAAGGAGTCCGGTAGCACCTTAAAGACTAACAGATTTATTTGGGTATAAGCTTTTGTGGTTAAAAAAACCCACTTCTTCGCTCATGCCCAAATAAATCTGTTAGTCTTTTCGGTGCCACCGGATTCTTCATTGTTTTTTAGTATATTTACTAGTTTGCTATGCATTTTTGACATAATTAAAACTGAATGGCAGCCGACAAAATACTTTTTGTGAAGTGTGGGGTTTTTTTTGTTTTTGTTTTGTGTTTAAGTGTTCACTTACTCATGGGTCACAAAATTCAGTAATTTACAATGAGGTCACCTAGTCATTCATGCAAATTAGTAAGGATATAGCTACATAGCTAGAAATTGTTCCCCATGGTTGTTTTGCAGGTGCAGCATATATGAGAACTGTTAATTGTCACAGTAAAACTGTTCTGTACATTTTCTATTTCCATCAAAATATCCTTCTGCTAAAATAAACACAAGCAGCCTTCTCCCTCCCTACTCCCAGTTCCTCCACCCACCCCCACACAAAGCTATTTAAAAGTTTTGGGGTAAGATTGTGATATCATTCGGTATGTTGCTTGTATCTTAGTCTATAAAGATTCTCATTGAAGTTAATTGGTTTACTCCTGGAAGAAGATGCAAGTAAGGGAATCAGAATCTGGCTCTAAATGTATGGTCTGGTTCTATCATTTCTTTGGAGCTAAACTAGTATAATGGAATGGGGAATCATTCACTATGGGCCCCATTGAAGTTAATTGGAGTTTTCCCACTGACTTCAGCAGATCCAGGATTTCACGCTATATCTATAGAATTACTACTTGAAAAGCATTCATGTTCACGTCTGGTTCTTAAGTTTATTACTATTTTTTTAAATAGCACATTTAAGAATTTATAAAGTAGAGATATGAAGTGACACTCAAAGCCAAATGGAGTTTTAAGAGAGAGATTGGAAAGAGCTAAGACACAGGTCCTCTGAAGGATATTGTATTTTGCCTCCTTTCCCTTCCACTCCTGTAATATCTTTAAATACTGCTGTGTTAATTCAGAAACACTCAGTGAAAGAGAACCAGAATTAATCATCTTCCTTACTAGAGGAGGAAGAGGGTAGCTTTAAATTTAATCTTAATAGGTACCGGGACAGACCTCCTCAAGTGTAAAGTCAGTGTTTTGTTTAATTTGATTGCCTGCTTCTGCCTGCTGCTTCTGACTTACGGCCTGTTTCTCTTCTCTTTATATTTTTGTCAACAGAAAGCTGACCTTGCAGTTGCACCACTGGCTATTACCTATGTTCGAGAGAAGGTCATCGACTTTTCCAAGCCCTTTATGACTCTCGGAATAAGTATTTTGTACCGCAAGCCCAATGGTACAAACCCGGGCGTCTTCTCCTTCCTGAATCCTCTCTCCCCTGATATCTGGATGTATATTCTGCTGGCTTACTTGGGTGTCAGTTGTGTGCTCTTTGTCATAGCCAGGTAACATGATAACTTTTGTGATTTTTTGGCAATTATTATCTTCTTTTTCTTACTAATAATTGTCAAAAGTCACAATTTTTTTATTACTTTCTTACTCTTATTTTTCACTGTGTGGTGTATAGTGGAATAATTAATTAGGGCTCTCACTGTTGATTAGAATGTAGTACACTGCCATGCTAAGCCTCCAGCATGCTGTTTATGTCACTAAACTACCAGAATGCCAGGTACCTCTCCCCTTTTATTTTCAAACTGAAAGACATTAACAATCCCTGTGAATATTTTTTTTCTTCACTCCCATGTGTTTCTGTTCAGATAGAAAATGATGATTGTATTGTGTTGGCCTGACATGGTGTGGCATTGAAGGGAAATACCCCAAGTTAAGCACTTAACTGCCCACAGCAAGATCTGTCCTTAGATGTTCAAATTGGGCTCATAATATCTTTTAAATATAAAAATTGTTAGCTCACTCAAGGTTCCTTGGCTTCTCGGGATTAAAACAACTAAATAGTTTATTTAAAATCTTGTACAGGTAAATGCACTGAGATAAAATATCTAATTTAAAATGCCAGTCTGGGATGTATTTGGAGCCATGCTTAGCTGGGCTTGTTAGGGTCAAGGGCCTCAAAGCTGCAATTATGAAATCATAAAGCAATCCAATACGTATTGCTTTCTTGCTCTTTAATTGCGTTATTGCCCATTTTCTTCAGTACAGTGTTTCTCCTCTGTTAATCTTACAGGCACTGATAACAGCTCTGGGAGATGGGCAGACACGGTGACACTGCCATGCCATTTTCCCCCCATGGGCATCCCATAACTCTGATAGGAATTTTTTTATTATTGTATTTTACCTTTTCATTGTAAAGTAATTGGAATTGACCCCAAATGCTTGCAGAACTGTAACCTTGCACTCACTTTGTAACTGTGACTCGTGCTGTGACTGCAAAAAATTGCAAAGCATTAGAGAAACCAGTAAATCCCACTTTCCTTGGATTGTTGCTGTAACATCACTTGCACCATTCCACGATATTGGCAGACATTTTAAAATCATTTAATGAATTAAAACAGTTTAATATGGATGACTTTTTGACCACCTGATTGCCTAAGTTCACCTTATAATACACTTTTTTCTGTCAATTTTTGGAACCATCCTTGTATGTTGATAACAAAATTCCCCTCAGCTTCAAGTTTTTTGTGATGTTATTCTCCTGTGCATAGTGGAGTCTCCCTATCCTTTTCCCTTATGCTGGAATTGATGTAAGGGTTCCACATCTTTCTTTGATACTATCTCTTTCCTTTGGTAGAGGTTGTATCATTCCTCTGGCAGATAGAAAGGTAGTACTCCTTGAAGCTACTTACACTTCCAACTCATAAGTAATTCAGCAAGGGCACCCAGGCATACAGTTATGTAGATAACGCTCCGAAACACATGCTGCATCTTGTAGTGAAAAACTTCACTTGTGTGCCTTCATTAAAGGACAATTTTAAAGAGCCAAGGACTTACATTGGAAGTTCCTTGAAAATAGAGTAGACTTCGTGGATTTTTGATGAAGACCAAATCTCTATTTCAGAGGTGATCCTATAACAAAGATACTTCTGAAAGCACTGAATTCAATAGTATAGCAAAAATGCACAAATGGTTTATTGTGGAACACATGCTGCGTGTATTTACATGTATTTCCAAAAAAATTAACCCAAACTTTACTTTATAAGGAAATTTTTGAGCGTGGTGCACAGCCTACACACCACTCTGAAAATATTTCCTGCTGTATCTTGTGGGAGACTTTTTCTGACCCTACAAACTATTTGTTCAATTTTTTAGAAACTTTTTTTTATTATGATGTTCAGTCACCTCATATCACTCACTGAGCTGGGAGGAATGTTTATCAACAAGCAGAAGCACCTATAGTAAAGGGTTATTGCTTAACTTGTTTTCACTTGTTTTGTCATTTGGCTCTATAAAATCCTGATGTACTCAGAAGCATATCTTTCTCATAAAGCAATACAAAAATATAGAATAGAGGGTTGTGTACAGTGAGAAAGTTGTGTAAAATCTGTTTTATTTCCAAGTTTACATCAGTCTTCAGAGCTACAGATAACATTTAAGTATTTGTTAACTTGTACAATGAAATATTGATAGTGTATGCAGAAATCCAAGAAGTAGAATTAGAAAGGATACATTTTTCCCATAAAGTAGAAAGCTTTGTGTTAAAAATATGTATGTGCTAGGATTTCCAATCCAAGATTTATAGTGCCTTTATACAGAGAAACAAACTTAAATGATGATCTATCGAAGAATACTAAAGATTGTAAAATACAGACTACACAGAAGTAAAACAGCCTGTTTGTGAAAGTAATAATCTACCTGTTGTCATTATAGGGCCAGATATTATAACTGTATCGTAGTGGACTTGGATATTTCAGCAGGCACTACTAAATGTGCAGTTTCACTACAACATATAATGTAGGTGATGCACTGTGTAATGTATGGAATTCAGAAAGTTTTGTACCGTATGCATTCCAGTCATGATAGGTCATGGAACTTGAAGGCTGTATGTCCTTAAATTGATACGTTCCTTTTAGATTCCCCTCTTAAAAAAGATTTGATGATGTAGCAACCTGCAGCATAATGAATATTTGACTGCCAGTATTTCATAATAAGGTTCGAAGCAGTATACTACCTGGTATATCTTTTGTGGTGAAACATATGTTTTGCAATTACAGCTCATCAGACTATTCATTGGAATTATTTTGGGGGAAGTTCAGAGGTCAGTCAAATGATCACAATGGTCCTTTTTGGCTTTGGAATTTATGAATGTGAACCATTTATTTGTCATATTTGGCCTTTTTCATTTGTGAATTGTTTCATGAACACAGCATGATTTTATGAATGTGTTCATTATTCATAAATATCCTAATAGGTTTAATACACAATATTAGGTCCTATGAGCTTTTGTGCGCTGTACCTCTTTGAGTTGCTATACTGGGAATTCACTATCTAACTGGTTTTAGGGGTCACTTAGACCACATGCAGTGGATTGAGTTCACTGATTGGATGGCCTAGTTTTTTAAACAGGAGGAAACTGAGGAAGTCATTGTGGAGGTTGTGTCTCTCAGGCAGAAAATAAAGGGAGAGCACTTTAGTGAAAACAACATAGTAGAGGATAAACAGGCCTAAAAAATTTACATCTTTGCCTATCCTCTTTTTCACAAGAAAGAGTATTATATTTTGCTGCATAAGTAGAATCCAGATGTAAAGAACTAGGTTATTTACTCTCTGAGTCCAAAAGAGATCAACCAGATTTACTGGCTATCTAGAAGACTTTTTGCTCTCAATTTTCTCTTATCATAATTACACCAAGTGTTGGGTGTGTGCGCATGCAGGTGTTGTGTTGCATTCTGAATAGAAGGTTAGGTTGGAAAGAATATACAGGCACATCAATACTCATCTTGAAAGCTGACCTGAACTGTTTTCTGTTGGGACTGGAAATCACTTTACAGTAACTTGTGTTAGTATTCCTTAACTTTCCATAGCAGGATTTTCCTTTTCATACTCTTTGAAGCCTGCCTCCCACCTTCACTTTGCTTTGGGTTTCTCTGTCTGTTTAACCAAGAAGGGGGGGGGGGGAGGCTACTTACTTTTGAAGGACTGAGCCATCTCCCCCATGCTTTTACTAGCTCCTGCATCTCAATCCATCTCATACAGAAGTGTGGTTCTGCTAGCCTGCCAGATGAAAACCACAATGAGCAACTCTTCCAAATGGTCCCCAGTTTGAAACTCTACCCTCAATTTTTAACTTGTGTTTTGAATAAAAAAACACATTGACATTGTTGTAAATGTACTTCAAGGACACTGGAGCTATTCTACTTCTGTGAACTGGAAGCCCACCTGGAAATTCTGCCCTCTGTTGGCAATTGCAAAAGATTTGTAATTGTATCCAGCTATGGGTGTCTTCATTTGGCACAACTGACAGCCCATTGGATTCTACTCCTAATATCTTCTCCTCTTTGCCATTATGCTTGTGTTTTACCTTTTTGGGTTCTTAGCGAAAGGTGATCAGAATGAACTGGAAGTTGCAAAGAAAGTTACTTTACTTATATCCACTCCTCTTTGGAGTTTCACTATGTACACAGACCCTATACTCATCGGCAGAATAAATTGTGTCTTCTCAATATGACTAGTGATTCTGTGGACAGTCTTCTGGCAAGATATCTGTCTCCCTTGGGTACAAAACTGTTCAGAGCTTTCCAGTTCTAATAAGTTTTCTTTCCTGCTGTCGTCTTATTGTTTTGAACTGCAATCTCATAAGCACTCTTCATCCATTCTTCCTATTAGTCTTTGAAGACGAAATAGTTGTTGCTCTCTTTGTTCTCTATGAAATCTTAAAAGTTATCTGGGTAATCCTGGAGATTGCCAATACGGCAAGGAATATGAAGAATAACCAGTTTCATGCTCGGAGCTGTTATAAACATGTACTACTTTATTTAAATAGTTCTTCCAATTTGACTCTTGTTCTTCAGTTTATGTTGGTGACACTGTTAATAGTGTTCTGTTGAATTGTTCAGCGAGGTTTCATTCCACAGGGTAAGCTGTGACATGAGAGTTTTATAGCCCACAACCAGCACAAGTCTCTCAAATAATTGATTTTCAAATTCCATAACCTGTCCCTAATTGATCACTTCAGGAAATCCAAAGGGAAGGCTAAAATCTCTGAATATTTTATCAGCAGTTTTTGTGCTTGATTTATTGGTTGTTGGGAAGGTCTTTGCAAATTTAGTGAAGTGCCTTATTATCACTAATATGTTTTCAAAGCATCACCTGTTAAGTTCTAATCATAGATGGTTATGGTTACAGGGTTAGCTGCAACTGTGACTCCTTCTCTGGCCACTCTGAGTGCAGGCCACTCAGGCCTTGTGCCATTACTTCCCTAGGGTAGAATCACACAATTTTCCCATTCCTAGACAGAGACATGGGCTGTTGTACCCTGTAAATCAACTGTGCTTATCCTTGGTATCACTGGTTTTGGTATCTGCTCTTCTTCCCTTTGGGAGCTTGTGACTAGTGGTTAATACAGTGATCAGACAGCCCTCTTAAACAAAAGTGTTGTTTAATCTTAACAATAGGAAGAAAGCATAACAAAGGAGAAAAGGGGATTTAAAACAATGAAATTTCTACACGTCTATCTTACCTAAGCCCTTCTGCCCTTAGGGAGCCTAGGAAGACCTGGCTTCTTCAGATGCCCTGCCTGGGGTCTGTCCCTCTGAACAGTTTCCTGTCAACTATCTCTCCCCAATGAGAGAGAGAGAGAGAGAGAGAGAGAGAGAATCCATTTAAATCTCAGAGTCTTCTTTCTTCCTGGGTTTTTTGGCCATGTGAGTCCAAAACCAGTTTGGTAAGCTTCACAGGAGAGTTGACTCAATCTCCTCCAGACAATCATCCTTCCATTGTCTTTTAAAACGGTCCATAAAGAGTTGGTTGAGAGATGTCTTATACTGAGTCCTTATCTTGTTTCCTGCTTGTTTGTTCCAGCAGGCTGCTATTAAGCTAAACCGGTGCAGTCATGCAGTGAATATCCCAATAACCACATCACATACTGTGCTCATACCTTATTACAGATCAGCTGCATGTCCTTCACATAGGATTCCTTTACATTCCTTCAGTGCAAATAAGATGGAAGAGCAGTGGTGGTAAAGTGCTGTAAGGGGCCTTTTTTTTCTGAATGTTAGGTTTTTTCTAATTAACACCCTGAAAAAAAACATTGCTTCTATAAACTGAATCTGTTCATGGCCAGTAGAATCTCTCTGGAGCTTTTTTTTTTTTTTTTTAATCTAAAGTGGTAAAATAATGGCTTATGTAGTTCTGATAACACAAATAATTTCCTGGGTGCTACCTATCTATACAGGAATTCTTTCTTATTTTCTCATTCTTTTATCAAGAGTCTTGCCATCTCTGTTCTCCTGATCTGTTGATTTTTGCCTTTGACCTTGGGCTGGGGTTCTTAACCTGTTTCTTTTAAGCTGCTCTTGGCTAATGGGAGATCAATAATAATATGGTGGAGTGAGAGATATCTGCCCTTCCAGCCCCTTACACTGCTCGTGTATATCAGACACGAGGATGTTATCCCACGAGTCCTCAGGGGTTCAATGCCCCATATATTCCTTCATATTCAGGGGCATCTAGAAAAGGAAACTGCATCAACATAGGCCTGGAAAAGCCTATCTCTGATAACAAAACTAGAAGATTTCAATTATGTTATCTTATAGCATTTAGTTTTGCTACTGCTATGACAAGTGTGAGGACTTCCCCCTACCCCACCCACTATAAGTAGTGGCATATAATACAATAGGCACTGATCCAGCAATGTACTTAATCATGTGCTTAAACATAAAAACCCATGAGTAGTCCCATTGACTTCACTCAGACTACTCACATGTCCCTAGATAATCAGTAACAGCTATTTCAAAGCCAGGATTTTAACTTGAAATCCAGCAGTAGTTTTTGACTGAGGCCATTGCTTACAGTTTATCTTCTTCCCAAGGATACCATATTGCTCCTAGCCCTTCATTTGAAGCCTCAATGTTCAAAAGAAATTATTGTTGAGACTGAGGAGAGACTAGCAGGAGAGATAGGAGTTGATAAACCATTCACCAGCCTCCAAAATGTTTTGGTGGTTGTGGGTTCTCTCTTCAGTGGACTTTCTGAGCAGGAATTAGTGGCAAGATTGTCTTTTCCTTCTCTTCTGTTTCTTTTCCAGCTCACTAGTTCCTCTTATGGGCTCATATAAGGTATTAGCAATATGAACAAAAAATCTCTAGTTATCCTATGAAAAAGTGTTCCAGAAAGTCCATTAGCTTTTGTACATTTTAGAGTGTTTTGGTTTCTCTTGCTTCAAACTTTGAATGGCAATCAGTTTGTGAAAGTTTCACACTTTGATATCGGTTACTTTAAAAGAAAATTACCATATATATGAGATTAATGTAAAAAGGTCATATTTACTAGTTTTTATTATACATCATTGATTTGCAATTTCTTAAGCAGTTTCCTTACATGTTGGCCGAACATTTGCTATTCACCATGGTGTTACAAGTGTGGTCAGCTTCTGGGCATCATCATTCATGAAAGCTAGGGGATAGGATTTAACTAGATCAAGTACAGTAAAGCATTCTCTTCACTCTAAGTCATCCAGTATTTCTTGGAAATCTAGGTAGTGTGTCTGTCTACTAGCAGTTTTCTCTGATCAGTATAAAGACTCAATATTCCATCCTTTTAGCCAAACCAGAAAGGATACTGGGAACAATATGGGTTTCATTAATTCCTCAACTATATGGACAGAGGACAATAGTATCAAGATGGCTCCCAGATACCTGGAAAGACTTTAAATTGAGAGGGGAATCTGAGAGAGCCAGTCAGCTCCCCTAATCTCCCCCCACCCCGGCTGGCAAATGGGAGGCAGAGAAGTCCCTCCCTCTCCCCCATCTACACTCCCATGTGATCTTTGAGGCACAAGAAGGGGCTCAGCTCCCACATATCTGGGCTTAATCACTCCTCTCTCCCCTCCCAGGAGTTGGCCATCCCCATGCTGGCCTAAGCAAATTCCTTCCCCACCCCCACCTCCAATATGGAGATGGGCACTGCTCTAAGAATAGAGCTGTAGGGCTGGTGGTGAACTGGCGTGATAACTGCTAATTTTGAGATAAAGTTCTGCACCTATGCTTTGTACATATGAACGCAGACTGGAAATTGTTTCTTTCACACCCTTTGTTCAGAACAGAGTAAACAATCACAAACTTCTCCAGTGGCTCATTACATAGCAGCAATGGAAATTGGACCTCACCTTACATCCCAAATGATGTACGGTGGATGGCCAAATTGAATCATCAGTCCATTTTTAGCAATCTTAGTCCCATTCACCACCTTCACATCAAAATTTCCCTCCATTCCCAGAAGTATGTAAAGTTGTCACAGATGAGCAGAAAGTGTGTGCCTTTTGATCCAGTATTATATTTATTTGTGCACCTGTATGCCATAATATACCTGTCTTTACTTTATCTAAGTATCATTCAAGTAGGCAGTCACCTGTAATCAGCTGGGTAGTCCATTCCTGGTTTCAAGGCTGATATTTGTTTTGTTTGTTTTTTTTCTTTTTGAGGCCCTGTTATTCATGAGTACTAACATTTCCCACCTAACAATAGTGTTGGTGGAAGGTGTCAACTAATCTTGTGTTGTGATCGTTTTTGTGGTGTAGTATTTCTGGTTTTGATCTCTCATTTTGCATCTTGTTGCAGAGTGTGTTTCACTGCCACAAAGATACCAGTTGCAGTGATTTTCAGGATCTCTTTGATTACAGAAATAATGATCTCAGGATCCAAAGCCCCTCCCAGCAATCCCTTTACTGAGGATCCTGCGATTGAACCGTCTTAACTAATACAGCCTCCTGAGTGGCAATCTGGTGAATGACATGGTTGTGTTGCTTTGGTCTTTGAAATAGTGAGTTTGTTTTAATGCCTGCTTCCATTTTCTGAGTTTATGTCTGGCTAACGATTAATCTAGCTCTGTGCCTCACTGTGCTTAACAGCATTCATTTTCAATGCAGGGACTCTGCCTGAGTAACCATTCATACAACTTGCAAGAGTTTCGTAATTGTGTGTGAGCATTTAGTCCCAGGCATATGGTAGGGGCTGCTGGAGAATGTTATATTAAGTGTCCCATCATTCCTATATACACATGTGTAAATGTCATATTATCTAAGTATTTGAATGTAATGGTCTCCAGTTTTCTGTCACTTTGCTGCAGCTAGGTTACTACAAAAAACGGTCTGTACATACCATGAAATTCACTTTGGCAGTATATTATCATTCACAACAATCAAATTTTTCGCAATAGTTTCATAACTGTCTATATTTGATTGTGTTTAGTTGTAAAAGGTATAGTCCTCATATTCTTTGTTTCATTTGATTAATGGCCTTGATATCCATCCTCTGGCTGGGGTTGTGGGGGGGACGGGACTGCAGTGTTAAATGTGCTATCATCTCCCCTTCCCACAGCAATATTTCCTGTTTATCTTTGTTAGGTGGTGACAGAATCTGAGAGGCTATCACCAAAATATAATAACCATATCTGCATACACATTCCCTATTGGGAAAGGTGCAGCCAGGTCTGAAAAGTAGTGTCTGTACTAGTTCTCTGCCTTAGTTTGGGGAAAGGTTTGCAAATTCTGCCCTTTTGCAAATGACCCAGGCACATTTGCAACTTCTATTAGTCATCAGCACATGCAATAAGCAAGAGCAGTACGCAGAATACTGGTGTGAAAGAGGAGTGAAGTGTGCTTAAAAAGAAACATTTAGGGTTCAATGAGAAGACACTGGACAGTCGTGACATTGACACTGTAAGTCTTCTGCTAGAGTCAGACCACAGCAATCTTTGAATTGACGATGGGGGAAAGAAGGAAGCCACGGTGTAAGGATAGCCTTTCCAGTTTGGTGAATGTTGTTCTTAGGCAGTCATAGGAGGAGGAGGGAACCTCTGCAGATGACTCGGTTTATTTTTCCAATGGGGAGATGATGACAGTAACCAAGCTAGGATAGTGCTCCTTAGGAAAACCAGCATAGGAGTTTTTTTCTGTGCTGTGCCCTAGCACACATAATACTAGTGGAAAAATGCATAGCACTCTCTCCATCATGTAGTATTTAAACCTTTTTTCCTGCAGTGTTGCAAAACAAAGTATGACCTGTAACGTGGGGAAGGATGGAGACTACTCTACTAGCGGAACAAGAGAGATCACAGAGAGCAATAAGAGTGCTAGGGAGTCCTATGATGCTCACAGAAGAGCTCCACGTAGGCAATAACCATCATTGCACAACACAAAATACAGCATCTGTTAAAGCGAAAATCTGAAATGATGAGTGTTGACTACTTTTCCATTGACATGAGGCTGCTTGCCTGAGGTATCCGATGGTCAAGTCCACACTTGACTATCACCAGTTGAGTACCTTGCCTATGCAAAATCAAGCAAACCCAATGATGGATAGTCATGTACATGCTCGGGGGGGAAAAAGGGAGGCGCTTCATCGCTCATGTGAAGGAAACTTTTCCTTGTTAACATATCCCATTTTATCAGGGCATGTGCAGCCTTATTTGAGACAGGGCAATGCCATAAATACCTTTCAAATGTCTGCAGGAGATATCCAATGCTGCAACATCCCAGGCCTTGCCAAGAGAAATGACAAGGGATAAAAATACTGTCAGGTCACCTCCGTTCCTATTGTGGAATATTAGCTGTGCTGCAGAGATGCAGGTTCCTGATGTGAAAATAAGGGATTCTGAAAGATAATGGCTTACTATTTTTACCCACCTGTCCAAAAAGAAAAAAAATTGAACCAGAACATTGCCAAGCCATGAATGCTTCAGTAGGGCACATCCTTAAAAGTTACAAGGTCAAACCATGGTTACATGGCTAACCTGCTAGTTACACTTCCATTACTACACATTGTCTCAGCCTTAGCAACATTATCCATGTCAATCTATGGGCTTGCTTTAGTTCTGTAGTGAATGAAAGAAAACCAAATTAAGGCCACTTTATTTCTAAATGAGTGTTTACACAGGGGTCTCAAAATTGGGTGCCTAGGCAACAAAATGGCAAATGAAATTCAATGCTGATAAATGCAAAGTAATGCACACTGGAAAACATAATCCCAACTATACCTATAAAATGATGGGGTCTAAATTAGCTGTTACCACTTAAGAGAGAGATCTTGGAATCATTGTGGATAGTTCTCTGAAAATGTCCACTCAATGTGCAGTGGCAGTCAAAAAAGCAAACAGAATCATTAAGAAAGGGATAGATAATAAGACAGAAATTATCATATTGCCTCTATATAAATCCATGGTACACCCACATCTTGAATACTGCATGCAGATGTGGTCTCCCCATCTCAAAAAAGATATATTGGACTTGGAAAAGGTTCAGAAAAGGGCAATAAAAATTATTAGGGGTATGGAACAGCTGCTGTATGAGGAGAGATGAATAAGACTCAGACTTTTCAGCTCAGAAAAGAGATGACTAAGGGTATGATAGAGGTCTATAAAATCAAGTGTGAAGAAAGTAAATAAGGAAGTGTTATTTACTCCATCTCATAACACAAGAACTAGGGGCCACCAAATGAAATTAATAGGCAGCAGGTTTAAAACAAACAAAAGGAAGTATTTTTTTCACACAATGCCCAGTCAACCTGTGGAACTCCTTGCCAGAGGATGTTGTGAAGGCCAAGACTATAACAGGGTAAAAAAAAGAAATAGATAAATTCATGGAGGATAGGTCCATCAATGGCTTTTAGCCAGAATGGGCAGGGATGGTGTCCCTAGCCTCTGTTTGCCAAAAGCTGGGAATGGGCAACAGGGGATGGATCCCTTGATGATTACGTGTTCTGTTCATTCCCTCTGGATCACCTGGCATTGTCCGCTGTCAGAAGACAGGATACTGGGCTAGATGGACCTTTGGTCTGACCCAGGATGGCCGTTTTTATGTTTAATGCAGTTGAAATAATCCACTTTAAATTCACATCTTTAGTTAATTTAGAGTAATTTTCTTGAGTGTCCCCACATAGGCAAGCACTAATTCACCAGCACACCCCTAGTTCATATGTGGATATGACAAGCAGTATATAGAAAATAGTTTTGAATAAATTGCATGTTGTCATAGAAGAATATTTGACAGACACTTCTCTCTCTTGACTTTATTGCCTTTCATATGTTTTGGCTGTGTGTGACAACTATTTCCCACATGTATCCTGTATGGCACACTGTCTTGACATAAAGGTAGTAAAGGACTTCCTCAACAGAGATGTGAAAGCCGCCACTATACTTGGCATTGATGAAAGATGCATATCCATTTCTTCTGGTCTTATATGGTGCATAGAGTTCCAAAACTTCCCTACAACCAGCTGAAGCAGTGGTGTGATGAATTCCACCTCCATAGGTTGATTGACACATTTCTAGGGTTTATACGTGCTCAGCATCAGAGAACCCTAGAAATACAGTAGTCTGTACTTCGTTTAATTGGACTAGCCTCTTTTCAGGACTTTATTAGCCATCTTTAGCTTTCTGATGTCACAATGTTCACCCGTGAAGAAGTTGTTCGTGTTATTAAGGTCATTCCATTGATCTGACCTTTGGAATAAAAATAACCTCTAGAGTTGAGTAGTGTGAGGCTGGGGTGGGGACAGGGCAGGACAATCACCACAAGATCAAGAAGAAGAAAAATGGTTCAAGAACTGACAGATACCAGCCATGTAAAGTGACAAACACATGAGCCTTATGTGGAGCTACAACTGTATCCTGCTTTTTGTTGTTGTTGTTGTTTTTATCCTGCCTTGATGGAAAGACAGACATAAATCCTTGGAAGCAAAGAGTGAATAATACATTGTGCAAAATCCTGATCAAAATAGCAAGCAGCAGCAGCTTCCTTTCTTAGACAGAAGAGCAGAAGCTACATGAAAGAAGTTGAGACTGGGAGATATTCTCGTAGGACAACATTGAGTATTTTTAGATTGTAGGCATTGCTCCTTGTTTTCTGGATTCATATGAACTTAGGACTGCTTGGATAATTGATGGATAGCAAAAGGAGTCTGCCTTTCTTTCTGCTAGTACAGACCCTTGAAACTAACTTTATTAGATCACCAGTGAAAATAGCATCTTATGCTTCTTTTCTCAGTAAAAGTAATTGTGCATAGCCAAGTGGCCAAATACATGCAATGTGTATCTTGTCTGAATGAGACAGTCCTATTGTTTACAATAACATAGCAGTTTGCTTTGACCTCACTGCTGGAAACCACATTAGTACCTTCACCAGCCAAGTACACATTAAAAAGAAACTTCCTAAATTCCTCTTTCCAGTCATTACCCATAAGCATGATGTAATTTTATATCAATCTTACCATGAGTTTAATTTAAAAATAGCAACATTAGAGATCTATTTTTTAAAAATTGGAAAAAAAACAAAACAAGATGTGTCCATTGATTGTGTCAACTCAAAGACCTGGAGAAAGAAGTCAGATTCAGCCAATGACAGGATGGAATTCAGCAGAGGCAGAAAGATCCTGCTGTCTTACACCAGGAGTGATAAACATTTCCCTTCTGATTCACCAGGACAATCCTACTGATAAACAGCGGGTGCAGTAGTATTCATCTTTTTGACTCAGCCCCATTAGCAACATGACCACCTTACTATCTATAGACAGCAGTTTTCAACTCATGAGTTGAAATAATCCACTTTAAGGACTTAGAGCAGGAGGAGTCAGCAAAGCATCATGTAGCCTACATTCAGCCTCTGTAGCATCATTCAGATAGTTCTGAAGTGACTCAGAAGGAAGAAGATAGTAGTTAACTTTCCAGTGCTGCTACTGAAGCAGTTGTCTCTGGCTTTCCTTCAGAAGCCTCAGTTCACTCACTCTCACTCAGAGCTGGTCTTCACTATGGAGCTAAATCGGCGCTGCTGTAATCAATGCAGCTGCATCGATTTAGCGGGTCTAGTTAAAATGATTTTTGTTTGATTAAAAAGTTCTGTAGAGGTTCTTTAGATTTTGTTCATCAATAGTATTATGAATTTTAGCATGGTGAATTATTACACGTGTGGCACCAGTATTGACCAGATAGTCCCTAGTCCTGTAAAGTCATAAGCACATACATAAAGCTCATCCCAGATTCTGAAAGTCCTAGAGGTGGTGGAGTTACTGCTGTGATCAGTTACATAAATTCCACTGCCCAGAGAGTGGAACATACCATATGGGGCTGCTATCATCTTAAGTCTCCCAGCCCCCTTTCCAGTTCCCTGTTTCCCCATGGAATGCAGCAGAACTTCTGCATTGTAATCATGGAGGAGATAGTGGTAGGCAGAAGGAATTCACTTTGTAGATAATTTCCCTTTCCATCCCCTCATACTCTACAAAATCAGGGCATTCGGCTCCTCAATGTGATTAATAAACATGGGGTAGTATATGGCTCCTAAATCTTTAGCAGAGACTTCAGCATCCTTGTCTACAGTAAATTTTACGCACACTTCTATTTATTTTGCTTGGAATCATAAGATATTGTTTCTGTAGCACAGTGTCCTCCATCACCATTTTGCAAGACCATCTTCAGCCAGCTGAAACTACAGTAGTTTCTTTGATGAGAGCCTTATTACTTTCTGGAGCAAAATTTGTTTTTCTTTGGCTATGAATGGTATGGGGAAGGTCTAGTTTATTATATGATCTGGGCTCAAAGATTCTAGTAAAGAAATTCTGTGCAAACCTTTGAAAATTCTGGTTTTGTGGCTGACACAATGTAAGCGATGAGTCCTGTCCAAAAGAAAAATGGGAGCAGTTAACAGAAATTTCTACATTGCATTGTTTCACTGTGCTTATGGAGCATGGCAAAGATAATGTTAAGCCACCAAAACAGCTGAAAAGGGGATTTCTAATTAGTCATATTTATCCTTTACATAATTCTGTCTTTCCTCTTTCTTCTAAACAGGCATCTTAGTGTAGAGGCTTGTCAAAATCCTGGTCAGGGCGCCCTTCATTTACTGTTAATAAGAGGAATTTTCACATTGCTTCAAATGTAACTTTTAATTAGATAAAGTTGTTGATGTTGATATCAAAGGCTCCTGTGTGGAAGAGATCTAAAACCTTTTGCCTTTTGTTCCATCAGAGAGCCCAATTCTGCTTGCAGATAAGCCTCATTAAAGTCGGTGGGAATTGCATATGCAGACTGCAACTGATTTGCCATAACTTTCACCTTCTGCAGTCATTTGCACTTGGTAACCAACTAGAATGGTAATATGTTGTGTCCACTGGTGTAAATAACTACAACAGGTATAAGACAGTGGAGATTCAGGCCTACTGATTCTGAGAACCTAATTGGGCTCCCAGTGATGATGGAATATCAGGGTTGGAAGGGACCTCAGGAGGTCATCTGGTCCAACCCCCTGCTCAAAGCAGGACCAATCCCCAACTAAATCATCCCAGCCAGGGCTTTGTCAAGCCTGACCTTGAAAACCTCTAGGGAAGGAAATTCCACCACCTCCCTAGATGATCTTGTAACACATTTTTATTTTCAAGATGTAGATGTTATTTAACATTCATATTGTGGTAACTCAAAAGACAACCTGGTTTGGGCCTCATTTTGCCACAGTGGTGCTGGAACTAGGGATACTGCCACACCTTCTGGCTTGAAGTAGTAATAACAGACACCAAATAGATGGTTTCCATCATCAGTGCCCCACTGTAAAAATTGTTCTAGCACCCATTTTGCTATGCATGTTATAAACACAAAGTAAATGACAGTCTCTGTCCCCCCACACCAAAGAGTTTACATCTAAACAACAAGAAACATGTTGATTAGATGAACAATCTGGCCAGAGTAGGGGGAAAAACAGGCTCAGAAAAATAGGATATGTGCACTTCTTACTCCATCAGGATAGGCAATTACAGCTCTCAACCTGCCTCACCATGATCAGACCACAGTTTTCTGCATGCATTGCAGAACAAAGGAGCTTTGCAGAGGGACTGGAAAGAGGAGAGATTTATAGAGGTAGCTTTATAGATTTTGGCTGGGAGCTTTTACCACACATAAGGAGGGCTGGCATGGGGTTCATTCACCATTGGGTGCCTCTTTGTGGTTAGGTCTGGAGATTGGCTCTGCTCACATCTGATGCCCCCTCACCCACACTTTCAACATACTGTTCACACCTCCTTGCTTGCCAGGACTTGCAATGCATCCCCTTTGTAACTTAACCCTCCAGCCAGGTCACTATATTCCTCCCCTTCTGGGGTATCAGAGTTCCACAGGGTCAAATGTCCACCTGCCATTCCACACAGTCTTCCAGTCCAGGCCCCATGCCACTTTTCCAGAGGCTGGTAGGGCTACCCAGCCCCCACCACTCCAGGTTCCAACCCAGGGACCCTATGTCTAGCAACTCCAGTCTGCTTTTCCCCAGCCCCTGTTGCTAGTTCCCTGCTGTATCTTCTGGTCCCCTCCTCTGGGCTTACCAGCCCAAACTCCCTCCTCCTAGGAAGTAACTGTAGAGCACTCCTGTCTTTGGTTTCTTGCCAGACTCTCTAGCCCAAAGCACAGCTCCCTTCTCCTTACAGACTACTTCCCATACCACCCTTTTCTGGCCTCAGTTTGTTGGGTATGTGCTAGCTCAGCCTGCCCCTCCTCAGATGGACTTCATCAATTAGGCTTTCAGGCCTTGCCTCTCCCCCAGGTGCTCTGTATCAGGTTAATTACCATAACAACCTACTCTGCCTTGTGTGGTGTGGACACCTCCTCACAGGTGCCATTGAAGAAAGTGCAAAGGTGCTTGTGGAAGAAGCAGGCTATTGAGGCTAGCATATTTGATGGAGTGAAGGTGATGTCAATCTAGTGATAAAATATTTGAGCAATAGTTAAAGTGGAGATAAATTGTGAAAGGCTTGGAAGATATGGACAAGAAGTTTATACGTGCAGTGAAATAAGAAGAGCCAGGGTAGATACTAAAGGAGGGGGATGAGAGAGTCAGAATGGTAAATCAGGCAAATGAGTTAAGAAGCAGTATTTTGAATGGCTTTCAGTAAGAGTGAGATTACAGGTATTGAGGCCAGAGAGAAAGAATCAAGTCATGAGATGATATGGGCCCAGACAAGAGCTTTGCCAGTGTGGACAGAGAGAAGAAGTTAGATCTTGCAGATGTTGTGCAGGAAAAAGCAAGTTTTAGACATATTCTGCATGATTGGGGCAAAAGGTAGGGTTGAGTCAAAGATAAAGCCAAGGTAATGGGCTAGAGGGATAGTGCCACCATTTCTTCTGTCAACCATGATAAAGGCAGATGGGAAAGATCAGGAGCTCACTTTATGGAAGAGAATGGATTTCTATACATGTCAGCCAGATGTTAGTTTCTTAAGCAGTTTGAACCTAATCTTGAGAGCAGACAAGCAGTTGCTCATCTTGTAATAAAAGAAAGTTGCATGTGCTCTGTCCCACGCAGTATTTAGGTCCCAGTTCAACAAAGCACCTCAACACATGCACATATATAGTCCCACCGACTTCATTGAGACTACTTATGCATGTAAAGTTAAATACATGCTTAAGTACTTTATTGACTCAGTGTCTTTCCTCAAATTAAAAACGCACATTCAAAAGACAATGTGAGTTGTTGAAATCTCCATAAACATATTGACTATGCTGTGATGGGACAATACTGAGAAGAATAACAGAATGATTGAAAATGTTGGGACAATTTAGCAATCCGATAGCAATCTAGAATTAGAGCCGAGATGGTAGGCCTATAGTGCTCCCACTGAGCTCGGCGGCAAACCTTTCAGTGTCTTTGGTAGGAGCAGATTGGGCCTGAAGGTACTCTCCTGAAATATTTCTGATAGGTTTGGTAAAGAGTTTTGTTTGTTTTACTGTTGGCAATATTTCAGTCAGATATTTTGTGATAGTTTTGCTGTAGAGAAGGAGGAAATGCAGGTCATGAGCAATTAATTGATATATAAACATATCTCCTTAGATTCCAGATGGACTTTCACGAGTATGTGTTAGGGGCCCATAACTCCCTTAATACCGTCTGGGGTTGAACTCCCTTAATACCGTCTGAAGTCAATAGGAGTCAAGAGTGCTCCCACACCTGAGAGAACTTGACCTTCATCATGTTTCTTAGTAGATTTAATCTATCAAAAATCCTGTTTAAATTTTCCTCCAAAATTGAAGGCCTCAATTGATTGAGGTACCAAAAAACCTTATTTTAAGTATGTGAATTGTCCCAGTGAAGCCAATGGGACTAATCCCATGCTTGAAATTAAGTATGTGCTTGGGTACCTTACTGAACTGGAGCCATGATACAATTAAAGAGAGAGATGTTGTCACATAATGCTCTGTGTACTCAGGAAAAATCTTGAGGTCTTTTCTCAGGCCAAACTCCTACTGGCTTCACTGGGGCTTTGCCTGAATAAGAATTTTGTAAAAGCGGAGTAAGAAGCTGAGGATTTGGTCCAGTAATATGCACATGATTTTGAAAGGTGCTATATACAAAGAACAGCTCTTAGGATGTTATTTTGAAATGACATGACTATTTTTCTTAGTATCAGAATTCCACAAAAGTATTAGAAAAGGATTCACTAAATTTAAATAAAATGCTCAAAACGTTAGAAAATTTGAATATGTTTTTTGGCAAAACTCATGAAAGTGAATGCCACCATGTAAACCACTGGTTTAATTTTCTGAATGAAATCTCAATTGCTTGATTTTGTTGTTTAAAATGCATTCTGCTTTCAGATTTGTAAATGCTTGAGAGAAAATACTGCACTCTTTTTGAACATGGTATTCTGATGGTTTAGTGAGGTTACAAAGACCGTGTCTAAAGTGCCTGCATTAACAGCTCTCATCTTGGCTTCTGACTACACTGCAGTCGTTTTTATATTCCTGTCACTATGATGTGTGACATTTAATGTACAGTGAAGGGCAACAATGAATTATTATGCACTCTAAAATGGATAACTGTTTTGCTGGGATGCTCAATGTTAAACTGCTGTCGAGTATGTTGTTGTCATGTTGGAATGAAAAGCCAATTTTGTTGTAAGCCCTTAGAATGAACTTGCCCCACCTTATACTCAGAAATCCATACCCTTTTTGCATTTCAAAATATAATTTCACAATTTATGTTTTAGTCTGAATAATACTTCATTATGTGTAATTAAGAGTTCTTCTGCAATTATAAACTTCCTTTCCCAGCTTTCTATAAAAAATTTAGACTGAACTCTAGAAGTTGTGCAGAGTGTTTCAGTTCTATACTGAATACGCAGTTTCTTTTCTCATGATCCCTTTTTGTTGATATTAACCTATCACTTTTTAAGTAGAAATATTGATTTGCTTATTAAATTAATCATTATTTAGTATTACTAAGTAGGGCAAGTATCGTTGCAGCATATTATTGATTCAGTTATTCTCTGAACTTTGGGCTTAGCTTAGTTTGTTGAAAACTGCACGTTGGGCCCAACTTTGTAAAGTCTTATAATCAGTGGTGCCTATGAACATTCACAGCCCCAGAATATCATTTTATTTTTAGAAGGCCTAACTGTGATTAAGGATATAATCTGGTTTGCAAGGAACAATATATTCTGATAAATTGTACTACCAGTGCATTGCACTGTCAAACACCAACTCACCACTTCCTCCCAAAAATGTCAATTTGGGTAATATAGAATATGCAAATGACTGCATAATGAAAGCTGATATATCAGTATAAATAAACCTTAAAAATAATAGAGATACAATGGTTCTCTTGTGTTTATCACATTTTAAGGAAAATAAATCACACACTCACCCACTGCTTTCCCAGTGCCTCCCTAGCTCCCGTCTTTAATATTGGATGTTGAGGCTCCCTGAGGCAGGAAGACTGCCTAGCTGTAGTCTTAGAAAATGTGTCAGCTCAATAAATATTTTCGTAGACTAGCTTCTGGGAAGTCTAGTCAGCCCTTGCCGATTTGTTTCAATTTAGGAGCACTACAATGCCTAGCTAAGTAAATCACAGAAACTAATTGTTTTAGTTCATAGTGCTGTAGTCATATAAGCATCACCATTGTTCTCTTAAACCTATGTGAATCAGATTACTCAGTAAAGTATTAAGTTCTTTTATAAAGGAAGAATGTTTTATTTAAATATGAAAGGTTCCAAATAATTATTTCACAGTGCATGTGTGGAGTATGTGGCTATAATTAAAACATACCCATGGAGGTGGGTGAGGATATCAGTACATCCGATATTTTTAACTATAGTCCCAATATTGCAAACACTTGGTACTGCACATAATGTATATGCTGTGAATATTCTCATATCGGTGATCACAATATATATATATATATATAATATTAAGTGTTTGCAAGATTAGTCTACATTAATAAATTCTAAAGTATGGAAGTATGGATCCTGCAGCTATGTTCACCTGGGCACAAGGGGTCAACCTCAATGGACTCATGTGCAGAATTAGAATATTTTCTAAAATAAAACTTGAGTAAAATTGTTCTTCAGTATATGCAATGCAGCTGAACTTACTTTTTTAATATTTGTTTTAGATATAAACTAATGAGGCTTACAAGAGCAAACTGCTATTAGAGAAATTTAAGCCTCAATCCTTCAGAGACACATGCTGTTGTACTCTTATACCATTGTGCATCCCTTTGCAGAATCAGTGCATAAAAAGTAATGTGGGAGTTGCATTACATTTTTTATTTTCCTTCTCTACCCATGTGGATGTCTGTACAGTTTCGGGTTTCTTTAATGAGCTACGTGTAATTCCTAATTCATGAAAAATACAAAGTGTATAAAAATACAGATTTATTTATACATCTATAAAGAAATGTAGGATAATATATTTATCTAAATTATTATGGGTATATACGAACATATGAAGAAAAATATCAGAGGTATATTTTTATTCTCCAGTTATGAATTAGAAATAAGAACAATAAATCATAGTCCATTGTATCATATTAATTACGGCTTCTAATAATAATTAATAATTATGACAGTTCCTCTTTCCTGTTGACTGAAAATCTTTATATTAATATACAATTATGTTATTTTTAGTTGTTTCTAGGAAAAATGTTGGCTATCATATGCTACCACAATATTGCTCAAAGTGGCTACCATTAAAAGGTCAGCACTTTCCCACAAGTTGGGTTCAAGGTATGGAAAGATTATAGTATGAAGAAAGTTTAAAAGACTGACTGTATTCAGTTCAGATAGTACATGAATAAGAAGAGAGATGAGAGAGTTACAGACAATAGTGAATAATGTGGTGAAGATAAATCATAGTTTCCTATTTACCCTTTCTCATAATGCAAGTGAAAAGGAACATTAAATCAAATCAAAAGGCAACATATTGAAAGCTGAAAACTGTATTTTTTGTCATGCTTCTTTGTTTTACACAGTTGATAGTTAACATGCTGAACTCACTGGCAAAAGGTATTATTGAGGCCAAGAGTTCAGTAAGAATAAAAAAGGAATTAGACATTTATATAGATATGAGAACATTGTAACAAGTTACATTTGATAAGAATTTTAAGGGCTATAAAGAAACTTCCCCCATAGCCAGATTATTCCATAATTGTCTTCTATGGGATTTTGTGCACTTTCTTTTTAAGCATCTGGTACTGGCCATTGTCAGAGACAGGGTATGGAACTAGACAGAACGCTGGTCTGGTATAACAATTCTTTTGTTCCCAAGTAGTATCTGAGAAACCCCAGTTATTTCACATTTTCAATAAACTAATTTTAAGTACAGAGAAATAATGATATCTTATTCAAGTAAATGGACTACTCACCGTGTATAAAGGTAAACACAGGAGTATGTCTTTGTAGGATGGGTACTTCAGATACTGCTCTGAGTAAATGCTGTCCTTCTTATGGCAGCTGCTGTAGTTTGTGCTCACAAGGCCAGAGAGTAAAAGAGCTGGGAGCAAAACCATGCATGGGATGGGTGTGGAGAAAGAAGGCCACCACAGATGTACATGTTAATACGTAGTGCTCAGTATGCTGTCCTGAAGACACCAGTCACATTGACTATACATATTCTAAGTTGTTTAACACGTTTACCAGCCAGAGGTTGCTATGTAACATTTTATTTCATATTTTACACACTTCCTTCTGCATCATTATAGTATAAGTATTCATGAAAGCTTTGCTACATACTGTGGGCCTGATCCATTGAAGTCCATGGAAAGATTCCCCTAGACTTCAAAAGGCATGAGGTAACATCCAGTACCCATAGTACAGCAAAGATAGTGTGGACTAGAGCTAATTGGTGAAAAAAGCTATACATTAAATTAAGTTAATATATGTACAGTAAAATGTCCTATTGCGTTTATTGAGTTAGTATTTGAAGCAATGGTGAAAAAAATGGCCTTGAGTTTAGGCCTTATGAATGTTACCGGCATCATGACCATTACAAAACAAGGGCTGCAACTGTCATCTAAGTTGGTTCAGAATATGCACCTGAATATTTATTTTAATGTAGTAAAATGAAAATTAGGTAAGTTTTCCCTGCTTCCCCTATTAATAATTCCTGGTTTGCAAATTTATGTCTAGCAGACTAAACAGCATGCATGGAGGTCATAAACTGTTTTTGCTAAAATTATTTCATTATAAATGGTAAACAGAGCGGTAAACAGGTAAGCTTATTCTCTTGTGGACAAAGACTTCCAAAAATCATAAATGTTTCAGTTAGAGAAATGTGTGTGTAAATTGAAGCCACTGCCTTGTTAAATGTAAATCTCTGGGAAATAAATTCAAATTAGTATTAAGTGACAAAAAAAAAAAAAAGGTTTTTTTTTACTGAAAACTGAAAAGATACAAAGTATTAACATGATAATTAATGCAGTACTGTTTAACTACTAACATAAATAAGCTATTTTCAGAGCCATTTATTTAAATAACAGCTGATGTAAAAGCAGTTTTTTCAGAACAATATGTTTCACTTAGTTTTAAGTCGAAAGACGAAAAATGCTTTATGTTCCTATAGGTATCTTAAAGAATTTATCTACATGTTTGCTGTGCTATAAATATATTTTAAAACTTTCTTTTCTCTCCTTTTACACATATGTAATTTTGATATTAAATTTTAAAAATTCAGAAAAGGTGCACACACAATAGTAGAAAGTAGAAATCATAAAAATAAATGCTAGTGCACATATATTTTAGTATATACATTAGCATTCAGCTTGTACTTTTTTAAATACATTTTTACTTTTGTATAAAAGTGTGAGTGTGTGTGTGTGTGGTTTGATTATGTAGATTATGAGCATAAACCATCAGTAAATATATTTAAAATATGTTGGCTTGATACCAATAATCTAGATATGAACTTAATATGTTTTATATAGCTTATATTGCTAGTAAGTTATGCTAAAAAAGCAAATATGTTTACTAGAAAATGTTAGTGACATACTACCTTTGATTGAGAACCCTTCGTAAAAATAAAGTGCAGTCTCTCTCTTTCAGATTTCTGATAATATTGACTGCATTATCACCTATTTGATCTGAGAAACTCCACTGGAGCATTTAATCCTTGGCACATTGCTGTTTTAAATCTTGTTCAGTTGGGTTTAAATTCAAACATTTTCTTTTTTTTGGTTGAAACATCAAAGCAATAGTTTAGCCATAGAGGTTTTAAGAACAACAAAGACGAAAGAGTTTGTGGTCAGCTGTAAGCATTTTTGCTAAGTTGTTAACTGTGTATCATACTTGTTGATGAACCTTTTTCCTCTTTTATTCTCAGTTTTAAAGCCACTCTGCCATCAAATAAATATAAATATTTGAGATAAATTTGTTTTGTAGCAGGGCCAAAATAGTCACTCATATTATGAGACAATTTAAACTTATATGGACAAATTTTGACAGTATTTTATTTATAATAGTCAAGCCAGCTGCAGCTTGGTTTGGGCCCATTCTTTCAGTCGTTTACTCAGAGAGAAAAAAATAGCTGAAATAATTGGACTTATGCCTGAGTAAGTATTGGGTGTTTGATATCTTATGAGGTATTCAGAAGAATAAGCAGGAATGTGTGTTTCTCTGAAGAGAATGTATTTTAATATGTTTTCCACTTTGAGACCTATGCATATTAAAATACTGTAGTTGTACCTGGCTGCAAATACGGTATGTTGGAACTACATTACATTTTAATTTTGTTTTGAAAGTTCTGTCTCAAGTAAATTCTTGGAACCCAAATAATGTTTGTTATTGTTTCCTAACATGTTGACAAAAATGTCTTGGTATTCTTCTTGAAGATGCCAGAATCAAGGATATTTTTGCATTTGAAATTAAGAAGCAAGAGAGATAATTAATCATCCTATTCTCTGACCCTTCTTTACTCCCTATTTTAATATCTGTGTTTAATCTGTGCTGAAGGAATAGATTAACCCTTTTCATTATAGTACCATGATGGTGCCATGTTTACGGGCAAAATGAAATGGCTGTTTTAGGGAGAAAAAAAGGTTTTCAAGCTCAGATCATTAGTATGATAGATAAAAGTAGTATACAGTTTATAAATCAGTTTTTTTTTAAACACAAACCATTTTCTCCTCTACTTACCAGTTCCTCCTTTACTTAATTACCAAGACATGATCGATGAGTTCTGTGTTTCCTCTACTTTAATTGATAATAATATTAACATCTCAAGCAATGTAAAGATTACAAGGCAATTCTTTGTGAATTTCTTCTGTATCAGTGATCCCTTCGGCTTTGTCAGAAGAAACACAGAAACATGAGTTGTGATGCTGGAGGGTAAAATAAAGCTAATCTTTTATGTACCCCTTGCATTTGAATTCCAAATTAAAATTTACTGATGAAATCTATAAACAGTATGATCCAAGTTCTGTGTCAACCATGCAATCCCACTGTCTTTACTAAGACTGCATGAGGTTTCAGTTATCGCTGAATTTGGTGCAGAAATTTTAAAAAAAATGGTTTTCCCACAGGGAGAGAGACATATCTAATATTTTACTATTCTGTAAAATAATATGTAATTTTGGGGAGTAGGTGAATTACTTTTAGGATTAAAAGCAAACAAAAAAATGGAGATCCTCACTCAGGTTTCCAGGATAGTTTTTCCTGAGTAAGGACTGCAAGACTGTAGTTTAAAGGTCATTTTTAAAGATTAATTTTCACCATTTACAATGTTGTGCCCTTGTTTAGTCACTTATGTTGGTAAATTGGACAGATTTCACTGGTTCACATTTACTACTTGAGAGCTTAAAATTGGGGCAGTTACATCTTTTAAGTGGTATCAACAATTCCTTAATAAAACATGTGTTAGTTAAGTCTTATGACAATTTTTAACACGTCTTAACAGCATAGGCAGGTAGTAGGTCAGTCTTTGAGTTTCCCCAAGAGATTTAGTCACTGTGCATACTAAAAGCAGTGGCACTATGTTTGTTGTTGTTTAACCTCATGCTGTAGTTAATTATGGACCTTTTCACCTCCATTCCATTCCTCAAAACTGCCAGGAACTGTAGGCCTTTGGAGCAGTTTTAAAGTGGATAGTGCCAACTTAACTGACACTGTGGTGTCAGAACAAAGCTTTAGGAGCTCAGAGGAGGCTGGCTAAATGAAGGGAGGTTTGCATTTTTCATTGTAAACAACTACATTTGTAAAATGAAGACATGCCGAGTTTGGTCAGCATTATTAATAATCATTGTTACAATTTTTGCAATCAAGCTTGAACCCAGTGAAAATAGTGAATGCCACAAGTTATTGAAAACTGTATAACTAGAGGAGAAATTTCCTCAATCTGCATAAAACTATTCAGGCTTTATGTGGGCATAGTGCAGAGCAATCAGAGAGGTAAATTCTACCACCACAACTCAGGGCCAGGGTCCCAGGCTGCCCCTCCTCCCACTCTCCAATATCACAGGTAGTAGCTGTTCAAGCATATGGCTAGAATAATGTCCAAGGCACCTCTGCACCGGTACTGCTGGGTATTAGGGCCACTGGATACACATAAACCTGGATCTGCAGCCTATTCCTAGCCTGCCCCCACTGTAAATTTCTGCACTGGCCTAAATGGATCCGGTGCTCAGATCTTTTCTGTGGTGACACAGGCACCTCTGAGAAGCTGTTCCTAAGTGCAGCTTACATATGGACCTTGCAATGACCCTTGCACCAGGAATGAATTTCAACTGTGGGTTGCTTTTTTGTTTTTCTTTTTCCAGTACATTTTTGCTTAACATGTAACAAATATTCTATAAGGGTCAGTTTGAGGTTGTTGGATGTTAACCGTCATTTACATATCAGATGCATCAGTAAATAGTACTTAAAAACATTACTAATCATGCTGAGAATATATACAGTAAATACAACATGCCTCAGGAAAAAAAAAAAGTGAACTCAGCACAACCATCAGCCCACAGGGTTTAAAATTGGACCCTAATGCATGTTAAAAATGTCTATCAGGAGGACAAGCCACAATTTTTATTTGCACGGTTCTGATTTGCTTGTCTTCAGAAAGTGGACAGGTGGCAATTTTGTATGCCTCATCTTTAAATGGATGCAATTATCACAAGATTATACACTCCACCATGTAAGGCATTCATGCATTTTAATCTTTTGTTTACAGCCTCCTAGTGCTTCTCATACTTTCTCATTGAAAGCTAATGGACAGTATTATAGCTCAGGTCTTCGCCTATTCAAAATAGGATAGGTTGTTAGCTAAAAGCTTGGGAAATGACACGCCACTGAACTATTTAATAAATTGTGCAAGCTTTGTTGCTATTACAAATAATTAAGAAGAATTGTTTCCTAATGCTTGTGTAATCTCAAAAGAGAAGTGGATATGTACGTGACATTTTAAAAAGATGCCAATAACTGCTTTACTACAGTAAGTCTATATGATTTTTGATTGAGTACTCAACATATCTTCATGGTTTGGGGGCTTACAATGCCATCAGTTGAAAAACTGTGGCAATTATACATAATGTAGCTCTTTAGAATTGCTGCAAACCAAGCCATGAGTATGCAACACATTGTAGCTGACAGGAACACACAGTAGATACTGATATATGAAACTGGCTACATTTTTGTCTTCTGGTGTACCTTGAGGGAATAAAAATTATGTGATTAAACTAACTTGCCACTGGACATTAACAAATCTTCAGAGAAACACAGATAATACTTGACTTTTCATGAAGACAAATTGGATAGTAGCACTAGGACACTGCTTGATTTTGATAGTCATGAATGTAATGATATACTCTAAGAGATTTTGGCTGCAATTGATATTAGATGTGAGGATATAATTTGTTCCAAAAATTGAAGTGAAGGAGAGAAATCTCTAGAGCCGAGAGTTCCAAGTGCAAAAAATATTACTTTTTTTCCTTCAGTCTTCTAAGAACATGCTAAGAAGTAATATATTAGTAATACCAACAACAAAAAACGTAGCCTATTATGCCTGTCCTTTTTTGTGTACTTTAATCGTCAGTTTCCTCTTTTTCATCATACTTTCTCTCCTCCATCCCTTTTTCTATAAACAAATCTAGCCCATAAATTTGTAAATAGTTTGCATTAGATTTAGCTATGTAATGCCGGTTGGGAGTTAGGCTGATAAATCTTCTGCAACTCTATAGAAATCCCTCTATGTATAGTTATGTACCATTTCATATATAAAGCAGCCAAATTTGTTTTTTATTAGACTAGTCAACTGTGGATTGAGAGGGACCTGTTGGTTGTATATAACATATAAAGAAACCTAAATACAGGAATGGCCCTAAGGTTTGCAGGGCCCTGTGCAGAATGAAGCGTGTTGATCCCCTTTCAGCTTCCTCTATACCAGTCACTGTGGTTCTCCCAGTCTCAGTACCCTTGGCTGCCTTTACCTTTGACCTCTCTGTATGGGCTGCGGCAAGTCCCTTTTAAACCTTTCATTTATGAACCTCTTTATTCCTATACTTAAGGATCTACACAGAAAGAATTTTAATAACTAGAAATTAAATCTAGAACCTAGAGAAGAGAGGAGGGAAAGAATAAGAAAATTCAATTTCTAAGTTGCCACTACCGGAGACAGCAATCATTGGAGACAGATTGTAGTGTGTCGGGGATCAGGGGTGTAAACACCAGCAGTGACTGAACTCTGATGCAGTTGGCTGAATCCCTAGCAGGCAGCTCAGCTGCATGCTGCTGAAGCTGACTCTCCTCCATCTCTTTGATATTCCTAGTGTATTAACAAGTATTATACTGCTCAGTAACCTTTACTGCCATACCTCTCAGTCAGACCCTGGGAAAAGACTGATAGAGCAAAGCAGAGACGTCAGATGGGGCTCATGTCTGGCAGCACTGGTAGTGGAATATCAAAGTCAGGGAACAGGGGTCAAGGTACTAAAAAAGGAGGTAGCCTATCTCCTAGTAGTGCTTGTGGTCCTTTGGCTGGTGGTTTAGGTCTGTATACTGGTTAATATATTTTGAAGTAGCTTATCAAGAGGTGTCTTTTCTTATAGTCATAAACATTTTTGGATTTCTATGGGTAAATTCTGTGTATATCCCTGTTTTCAGCTGCTGGCTGGTAAGTTTCACTGGGTAACAACTAGAACAAGGTGTATGTGAATGGATGTTTACAAACCAAGTTGCTATTTTTCCATTGTAGTCCATGTCACTTTCCATTTAACCTTTTTAGTCACAAAGTTATTTTCAAAATATGGAGGACTCCTGATTAGAACTGTACTTTTGTGCCCAAGTCATAAATTTTATTTTAAGGAAGTGGATTTGTTTACATAAATTAAGTGTAATTATTTTCCATTTAAGCACTTGTGAATTGTTCAGAAGTTGTTGTGATGTTGGTGACAGAAGCTACTCTTCATGTGGGTGCTCTCTTTTTAGCTGATTTTTCATTGTGATCCATGATTGATTTATTTGCTTGTCAGCTTTTTCTATATGAATTACATGTGAGTCTATAGGATTAGAGACAAGAGTAGGTGAATCACCATGGTTAAAAATGTTCTGGTTTTCGGAATAAGTCAAAGAGTGGTATTTGTGTAAGGGGTGCTTATGCATTAGGAAACCTGTGGCTATTGTAAGCCATTTTGATGCACTAAAGACAAACCTCAGAGGATATGGAGGTTCAGTTCAGATAAGCTTCCAAAACTGAGATACCATTTAAATCTCTTTGGTCTCAAAATTAGGTTTTAAATCTCATGAGAACAAGCTTTGGGCTAGATCCTGGAATCAGATCTACCTTGCCCATACAAGTCCACTTGCAGAATGTAAACTCTTGGGAAGATTATCAATATGTCCTGGTTTTAGTCAGGTAGAAAAATATGAAATATAAAATATTTATTTTCTTGTAGTATTTTAGCATTTCTCCTGTTTGTCTCAAGTAGATTAAATCAAAAAGGAAAGAAGTGAAAAAAATAATTAATTAAAAATAAATGGAACTTATGAATTTTCTTGAAGTTGAAAAAATATGTTCTAGTCAAAATATGGTTATAGGGTCAAGTCAGTGTCTATTTTATCCCCAGGTGTTCTTCCATTACTAGTCAAAACATGGGTAGTCTAGATTGCTTATCTGATTTATCAGCAGATAAGAGCTGGGTTTCTGCTCAAACAACAGGAGGTTACTGATCACCATTGTCATATGTCAAACCATTGAGTGAAATTCCCAAACATATTCTTAACTAGTCAACGGAGCATAACGAAGTGTACAGAATGTGGGATGGTAAAGTGCAGCATCAATACACTGAAATATATATACTTGTTTAATGATTGAGGGGAAGAAGTGGGTATAAAATATGGCTGTTGGTGAGATTCAATGCATAGTTGAGCTTTGTACATAGATGGTATACAACACAATAAATAGTCAAAGTGCCGTTCTGAGGTGGGGTGTGATACAGTCAGTCAGCTCTCTGGTATCAGGATAAGAAAGTTAATATCTCCAGTAGATGATGTCCGGGGATAAAGTAGAGAGGCTCCTGTTGAACAAAGTTATATAGAAAGAAATAACATATTACATCCTGCAAACAATTTTGAGGAATTAAAAAACAGAAAAAAGAAAACAAAAAAACCCTAATCTGAAAGGTGGTTTTCTCACTAATATGTTTTCAGTATCACAGTCAGAGCAAGGTAGGCTGTGTGTGTGTGTGTGTGTGTAAGTGTAAGTGTATGCATGTGCACACCTCAGACAGATAATGATGGTTAGGAATACCATTGGTTTGGTTCTCAGACGTGGCAGCTCTGCACTTAGGGGTATGTCTGCATGCATCTGGAAACGAGCTTCTCAGCACAGCTCCACAGATTCATGCTACCAGGGCTTGCACAAGCATGTCAAAATAGCTTTGTAGACATCATTTTGACGTTGTGATTTGGGCTGGAGTTTGGGTTCTCAAGCCCTCCAGTTTTGGAGCCTGTGCACCAGTCCAAGTCGCAATGTCTAAGCAAAATATACACAGCTGTTTTCAGCGTGTTAGCATGAGCACCGCTACTCTGAATCAGTGGACCCAGGCTGGGAGGCTAACTCCCAGATGCAATGTAGACATACCCTCAGAAATACAGGCCACGTAGGACTAAACATAGAGAAATAAACTGTATTGGGAAATTGTCATCTTTACTTTCTAGGCCCGGACCCTCCTTCCTGCTACCATTCGCCCCCTCTCCTCCTGTAATAAACTTCTTCCATTTTCCATCCCAGGACAATGATACATCTCCCATCTTACATAACATCTCATCACGTATTCCCCCAGTCCCAGGTGCACGGCCACAGGTATCAGTCCTTTCCTAGTGGCTCACTTCAGCCCAATACAGTGCATCGTCTCCAGTTCCTCCTGTAATTTAGGCTTCTTTCTCCTCCCTAGGCTTCTTGTTCCCCCTAGTCAGTCACTTTGGCTCCTCAGTCTTCTATTCCTCTCTCACAGTCTTCTGTTCACATCCAGTCTCATCACCTCCATCATCCCTGCTACCCCTCTGCACAAATTTGATGATGGTGTCAACCAGCACATTCTTCCTGGGTCTCCCACTTTCTCTTCCTTATACTGCTAATGGCAGTGCTGACTATCCATCTGCTCCTTCGGGTTCTCTCTCCCACTCCCCTTGACAAGCTGTTCCAACCAGCATTCTTTTCAGGCCTTTTCTTCTTGCACCTATCACAGGGTCTGCTACTCACTGCTTGGCGGTGCCTCCTCATAGCTTATCGGAAGAATTAGCCCACTACTGTCCATCTCCCATCTGACAGTCGCTGAATCTGTAGCCTCAGTCACTTGCTCTGTAGCCGCTCTCTCAGTGGTTAGGAGCTGCAGCACCTCTCCTTCATGGCTTAGCCCTCTGGCCAAGTCACCATCATCCTCCCCTTCCGGAGTATTATGAGAGTCTCTGTCCTCAGGCAGTTTCCATCTCCACTGTGCTGACTGCACCACTCCAGCACTGGTTGGTTGTGGAACCCAGACCCACCTTCTACTCAGGTTTCCAATCCGGGGACCCTTGAACTAGCAGTTGATGTCTATACCTCTCAGACTTTACTGCTCCTTCACTGGGCTACTTCCTACCCTGCCTTGCTCAGGCTCCTACTCTCCCTCTTGTATCACGGGGTGTAACTGTAGGGTTACCTGATTCCACCCTTAAATCCTAGGCCTGTTCTTGCCCAGGTGAGCTTCATTCTCAACCAGTCTCATTGCCCCTTTTACTCCCAGCGGGCACAGCCTAAGGCTAACAGGCCTTTCTTACCACTTTAAACCCATTGGTGCTGGCATAAGGAGAATGCCCCATCACATGCCTTCCCTCTCAAGTCTGTAAGCCTCTGAGAGTAGGGATGCCTCCTCCCTTGGAGTTTTTGGAGCTGATCTTGCAAACCATCTCACTCCTGCTCCGAGATACCCACCAGGAGACACAGATTATCCTGGTCCTCCATGGCATCCCTAAACTTTTCCCTTTGGAATTCCAGGTCTTCCTCAGCTATTCACAGGTCCTGCTCTGCAGCTACTAGCTTCTCCTGGAGCCTTCTCACTTGCTCCCCAGACTCCTCCAATACCCTTTCCTTCAGGGTCTGAATCCACACAGTAGCCTGCTTCATTTCTGCGGCTGATTCCCTTTTGAGCAGGTTCCTCCTTGTCTCCACTATTTTATTCTTCATTTCTTTAGTATCATCCATCAGGGGCATGGGGTGAGCACCTGCAATTCCTCCAGGCTCCACCACCATTTCTGGGCTTTTCTTATGGGCCTGCAGTTCCCCCTTTGTTGGAACCTTACCCTTCTATAGACTATTTTTCCTCCTCATAAAGAGGCATTGCCTCTTTATATGCCCCCCCACCACCAACAACTATCTCTACCTACCCTCCTAGCATCTGGGACTCTTTTGGGCCTCCTTACAGCTCTCACTTCCTGATGAGCTTCTTTACCACACTCTATGCATGGGCATTCCCTTTTAAGTGTCCCCTCTGTTCACAGGAATATAATTGTATTAGCCAGGCCCTGTCCTCCTGACCCTGGAACAATTCTCTTGTTCACAGCCTCGACAGCCTCTCTTACTCTCATCTGTCAGGTGTCTAAATAAGTACTGCTGCTGTTCTGCAATCTTCAGCAAGTATTCCTGCAGGTATAAGAGGGTCTCCCACGGTCTTTGCTGGTTTTCCTAGAACCTGCTTCACCAGGGCCCGGATCTGCCTTTGCTGTTTGTCCACACCCTTCAGTGGAAGCCACAACTCAGGGGCCAAGCCTTGGATGGTATAATTGCCCCCTGCAGAGAAGGCCTCTTCACAAGCCTCTACATAGTCCCTACCTTCATTTTAAAATGTCTCTATTAACATGGCCCCTCACTCTCCTGTTGCCTCAAGGACAACCACATTACAGTCTTTCCTTATTCCCCACCGCTCCATCCTGTTTTTTTTTCTTCACCACAGTCTCTCTTTTCTTCACTAAGCCCTCATCTCAAGGGTGTCTGTCATAGAATCATAGAATACCAGGGTTGGAAGGGACCTCAGGAGGTTATCTAGTCCAACCCCCTGCTAAAGCAGGACCGATCCCCGATTAAATCATCCCAGCCAGTGCTTTGTCAAGCCTGACCTTAAAAACTTCTAGAGAAGGAAATTCCACCACCTCCCTAGGTAACACATTCCAGTGTTTCACCACCCTCATAGTGAAAAAGTTTTTCCTAATATCCAACCTAAATCTTCCCCACTGCAACTTGAGACCATTACTCCTTGTTCTGTCATCTGCTACCACTGAGAACAGTCTAGATCCATCCTCTTTGGAACCCCCTTTCAGGTAGTTGAAAGCAGCTATCAAATCCCCCCTCATTCTTCTCTTCTGAAGACTAAACATCCCCAGTTTCCTCAGCCTCTCCTCATAAATCATGTGTTCCAGTCCCCTAATCATTTTTGTTGCCCTCCGCTGGACTCTTTCCATTTTTTCCACATCCTTCTTGTAGTGTGGGGCCCAAAACTGGACACAGGACTCCAGATGAGGCCTCACCAATGTCGAATAGAGGGGAATGATAACGTCCCTCGATCTGCTGGCAATGTCCCTACTTATACATCCCAAAATGCCATTGGCCTTCTTGACAACAAGGGCACACTGTTGACTCATATCCAACTTCTCGTCCACTGTAACCCCTAGGTCCTTTTCTGCAGAACTGCTGCCGAGCCATTCGGTCCCTAGTCTGTAGCGGTGCATTGGATTCTTTGGTCCTAAGTGCAGGACTCTGCACTTGTCCTTGTTGAACCTCATCAGATTTCTTTTGGCCCAATCCTCCAATTTGTCTAGGGCCCTTTGTATCCTATCCCTACCCTCTAGCGTATCTACCACTCCTCCCAATTTAGTGTCATCTGCAAACTTGCTGAGGGTGCAATCCACAGCATCCTCCAGATCATTTATGAAGATATTGAACAAAACCAGCCCCAGGACCGACCCCTGGGGCTCTCCACTTGATACCGGCTGCCAACTAGACATGGAGCCATTGATCACTACCCATTGAGCCTGACAATCTAGCCAACTTTCTATCCACCTTATAGTCCATTCATCCAACCCATACTTCTTTAACTTGCTGGCAAGAATACTGTGGGAGACCATGTCAAAAGCTTTGCTAAAGTCAAGGAACAACACGTCCACTGCTTTCCCTTCATCCACAAAGCCAGTTATCTCATCATAGAAGGCAATTAGATTAGTCAGGCATGACTTGCCCTTGGTGAATCCATGCTGACTGTTCCTGATCACTTTCCTCTCCTCTAAGTGCTTCAGAATTGATTCCTTGAGGACCTGCTCCATGATTTTTCCAGGGACTGAGGTGAGGCTGACCGGCCTGTAGTTCCCAGGATCCTCCTTCTTCCCTTTTTTAAAGATGGGCACTACATTAGCCTTTTTCCAGTCATCTGGGACCTCCCCTGATCGCCATGTGTTTTCAAAGATAATGGCCAATGGCTCTGCAATCACATCCGCCAACTCCTTAAGCACTCTCGGATGCAACGCATCCGGCCCCATGGACTTGTGCTCTTCCAGCTTTTCTAAATAGTCTCAAACCACTTCTTTCTCCACAGAGGGCTGGTCATCTTCTCCCCATGCTGTGCTGCCCAGTGCAGTAGTCTGGGAGCTGACCTTCTTCGTGAAGACAGAGGCAAAAAAAGCATTGAGTACATTAGCTTTTTCCACATCCTCCGTCACTAGGTTGCCTCCCTCATTCAGTAAGGGGCCCACACTTTCCTTGACTTTCTTCTTGTTGCCAACATACCTGAAGAAACCCTTCCTGTTACTCTTGACATCTCTCGCTAGCTGCAACTCCAGGTGTGATTTGGCCTTACTGATTTCACTCCTGCAAGCCCGAGCAATATTTTTATACTCATCCCTGGTCATTTGTCCAGTCTTCCACTTCTTGTAAGCTTCTTTTTTGTATTTAAGAGCAGCAAGGATTTCACTGTGAAGCCAAGCTGGTCGCCTGCCATATTTACTATTCTTTCTACACATCGGGATGGTTCGTCCCTGTAACCTCAATAAGGATTCTTTAAAATACAGCCAGGTCTCCTGGACTCCTTTCCCCCTCATGTTATTCTCCCAGGGGATCTTGTCCATCAGTTCCCTGAGGGAGTCAGAGTCTGCTTTTCTGAAGTCCAGGGTCTGTATTCTGCTGCTCTCCTTTCTTTCTTGTGTTAGGATCCTCAAACTCGACCATTTCATGGTCACTGCCTCCCAGGTTCCCATCCACTTTTGCTTCCCCTACTAATTCTTCCTGGTTGCACAATGATGCACGATGCCTCACGTTCCTTTTTATGGGGTGACTGCCATGCCTGCATTCTCCACCATTTTGTCATGGGGTCTACTACTCCCTGCTTGGTGTTGCCTCCTTCTGGCTCATCTGGGGAATTAGCTCGCCAATGCCCATGCCCCGTCCAGCAGTTGTTTAGCCTGTTGCCTCAGTCACTCACTCTGCAGCCTCTCTCTTGCTGGTCAGCAGCTGAGGTGCCTCTTCTTCATGGTTTAGCCCTCTGGCCAAGTTACCATCATTCTCCCTTTCTGGGGTATTATCAGAGTTTCAGGGAGTCTCCATCTCCACTGTGCTGACTACGCCACTCCCTCAATGGCTGGTAGGGAGTCCGGGCCCGCACTTAACACCAGGTTCCAGTCCAGGGACCCTTGAACCAGTAATTCATATCTATCTCTCTCAGACCTTACTGCTCCTTCCCTGGACTGCTTCCTACCCTCCTTTCCTCAGGCTCCTACTCTCTCCCTTGTATGAGGGAGTGTGACTGCAGGCTCACCTCACTACAGCCTCCTCATCTATCCTCAGCTCCTAGGTTTTAGAAGTCCACTTCTTCCTGCCCATCTGTACTTCATTCTCAGACAGTCTCATTGCCCCTTAACTCCCCAGTGGGTACCTCCTATGGCTAATTAGCCTCTTTTGCCACTTTAATCCTATCCATGCTGGTGTGGGTTGAATGCCCCATCACACTGCTTCAACTCTGCCAGCATCTGCTCCTACCATGATCCCTCTGTCCTGCTGCATAGGATACTGTGATTGACCTGTCTGAAGAAAGAGAACACAATATGCAAATGACAATGTGTCTGAAGGTACATTTATATATAAACATCAGTTATATAGACCTTCAGGTGTTGAAGGAATTAGCTGTGAAAGAGAATCCAATGTAGTTGAATATGAAAATGGGGAAAATAATCAGAGTTTAAAAGATGCATTTTCAATTTATATTAGGCAAAGAGGAGGACTGGAAAATATTATAGAACACTGATAAAGGAGCATAAAAATGATATTAAAAGCAAAGGTGATGTAAGTAAGAAATATTAAATAAGAGATGAAGATAAATAATAGGATTTTTTTAAGAACAAGAGGTTATTGAAGGAGATGGTAGAAACGTCTGAGAGACAACAATGGTGACAAAAGAGGTAAAAATCACTAAAAATGTACATCTCTTGGTTGGTGGAAATACCACCAGTTTTTACATTATTTTGGCACTAAGATATTTTGGCTACCAATTGCCTTAAAACAATCTGGGCAGATAAAGAGAAATACAAATAAATACTAGTACAGTGATTGAAATACAAATTCCAGAATCTTCACATACTGCTAACCTCTACTTATGTATCCCAATATTGTAAGTACTCTCCTTATTGCTGTTAAATATTGTTCCAGATAATGGCAGAGTTTTATCCACCACTATATGTCTGTTATAATTCTCAATCTTCTACTATATAAATGTTCAGGGTCTGTATCAATGGTAGATGCCTCAAATTTTTATTTGCTGAGCACCTTTTGGTGCTTTGCAAAAAGAGAAGCAAATATAGTCCCTACTCAAAAAACCCTCATAATCTAAGGGCCTGTTTCAGCAACCCCTTCCTCATGTGAGGGTACTGCCTTTGCAGAGAATGATGACTACTTGCATAAGTGTTTATTTACTGTTGCAAAATAGGATCATGAATTAGACGAAGAATATGCTTCCAATACATAATGTAATGTATTACTACCTGATGAGGGTCAAATTATAAACTGCTGTACATATCTAAAGCTAAATGGAAGGAAGTGGGTTTTTAATTTAATAGGGCACATTCTCATCTGTTGTACATTTCTGTAGCTTCATTTACATTGAAGACGCTATGATGGTTTACACCAGCTGAGGAGCTTCCCCAGTATAGATGAGGAAATTACTTTAGAATGGTATAGGAAGCTAATGAAGCTATAACTGAAATAACATAGGACTCAGTGTTGGTCATTTTAATGTAAGTATTAAATATGTTACTTCAAAATTTCAGTTCCAAATTAAAAGAGAAATTAGGACTGTATTTTTTTTTTAGGAAAAGGGGAGATTAAGAGGACAGCTCATTAAAGTGTGCATAGCACTCTAAAAGCAGATGATAACTGTGACAGGGTCAAATACAAGAACAAAAGGGCATGAGTTTTAAGCAGAGGGAACTCTCTGAACTAAGGTATTTTTGACAGAACGTCTTTCCAGAGGAGCTTCTAAAATACAGAAGAAAAAGCTATCCAAGCATGCAAGGAACTAACTAAGGAACAGCTTGTGTAAATAATTTGGAAGCAATTAGACAAGCACTGAAAGGCTGCAGAAAATAACTTTAATAGGGGACATTTTATGGCCTCCTTTCACATTCATAATTTTTTTTATTCTTGTCAGCGATGGATGATTTGGTTCAAATGAAATAAAAATAGGCTGGTGCTTTTATTTGTAGTTCATACCAGTGCTTTGAAAATGTTGAATTAACCTTTTTCTTTGTTGATGTGCTTTTTTACATCCTGTTTCTTTCTGGGACAGGAAAGAGAAGTCTCTTTGTTCCAATGGAATGTCTATTTTCATGGCCTTTCTCCCTTGTCAACATCTAGAAACAATGGAAACCACATAAGCAAATCCATTCTCATGAGATTTACAGCCCAGATTCCAGATCAAGAGATTTATATAATTTTGGACAAGCTTTGGATGAGCATCCCAAAGTTCAGATACTTATTCTAGCCAAACAGAGTTAAGGTTAATTTTATCATATTAATTCTTATCAATTGCATACATCTTTATTTATTTATTTTTAATCTGCAAAGGGTCAATCCCACAGCCTTTTTTCAAGATAACACAATTGTTGCCTTTGTAAAAAGATTACAGGCTTGGACTCTAACTAAGCAGGTAAGATAATTACTCATAACACATATTCAGAAAATATATCCCTTCATCTTTCATCTTTATTTCCCCATTAAAAAGAGGTAATAACCACCTAGTTTTAGACGCATGTCCAACAAAGTATTATATACACAGGTACTCTGGAAGTATGATTATGCAAAAGGTTGTGCAATATATGGTTTTATATAAGAAAAAAATATTCCAGGACTTGCCATGTGCTACATGTATGACCTGTTTTGTTGCCTTATTATAATTAATTCAAACCAATAGAATTTAGTTTTGTTGTTGCTTGTCTGAACAAGCCAAATCAGTTAAAAAGTAAAAAGAAGTAGCCATTGATATTCTATAAATTTGATTGGATTCACTTCATAATGAATTACTTTTCTGCAGTCTGCTCTGTTTAAATTACGAATACAACATCAGTCTTTGTTCTCTTAAAAGTAAAGCTGAGTTTTAAAGACCAACTTTGGATGCAAAAGTCTATGGCATTAGTATAGTTAAGAGTATATGGCAATAGAAGTCTTGTCCCTTCCAAAGAGAGTATGAGGGCAGTCTGTCCTAAGTGTTCTTCGACTTCATTTAAAACTGATATTTCTTGTCCTTAATAGCAGTAATAATGCTTTAATTTTTTTTTAAATCAATCTTGCAATCAAGAATCTAAAAGCACTTTCCAGAATTAAATGGTCAAGTTTAACATCAGAGGTTGGCCCAAACCAAATCCCTAGATTTTAAAACATAAACAAAGCAAGACTATGGAAAAAAAATTACTTCAAGGTCTGAATTTTGCACCTTGGCCATTTCTACAAAATATGGGTGGGAAAACTGAGGCACAGAGAGGTTACCTCCAAGGTTATACAGGAAATTTGTGGCAGAAATGTATATAGAATATGTATCTCGTGAGTCCCAGCTTTTGCTTTAACACAAGGCTATCATTCCTTTCCCACTATATTTCTAACCTTACCTACTTCAGTTTTTCATAGCCATACTTATGGGTATCGTTAGATTAGGAAAAGCTAATCCATCCGTCCCTGAGTACAGCTTTCACTGTTTTTTTCAGATGATTCAGCAGCATTCCTGGGATCACTCATATAATAAAGTGTCTATGTGGTATCATGTTGCACTATCAGCTAAAACATTGGGGTGATACTTAGGTTGGGAGAGCACTGTGTTGAATCAGTATGTTAGATTACACATCCGTCTGAACAGTATTAAAATTGGCAAAGAGCCCTGTGGCACCTTATAGACTAACAGACGTATTGGAGCATAAACTTTCGTGGATGAATACCCACTTCGTCAGATGCATGAGTATTAAAATTGAATTTCCAATAGTGATGGAACAATGGATATTTCAGCACATATTATGGAATATGTTGAAAATATTAATACATTTGCCCAGGTAGTGGTCCAAATTCATTTTCAGTGTAAATGGGCAAATCTCTACTATTTGCATCCACTGACACAAGGTTTGATTGTGGCCCCTTGTAATTTGAAACAACCCCAGCAACAAAAATATTTCATAAGTAAACACACACACACACACACACATATATATATTTGGGAGCACTGAAAACCTAAAACACTTGTAAGATCGTACAGGATATTGGGCTAGATGGGCCATTGGTCTGACCCAGTATGGCCATCTTATGTTCTTATCCTTGAAAACAACCTGAAACCTGACATCTTCTTTTTTGTTGTTGTAAACAGCTCTGTTAATATCTTGCATATCCCTAATGATACCTAGCTACATTATAAGCTCCAGTTTGCACATATTGGGGAGGTTCTTCATTTTGGCCTGGTTCTTGTGTTCTGGACCTGTATACATGGCTTCGCTGGGTGTGTGGGGGGGAACCTTATCTATCTGGGATAACATTTCCCATGAATACTTACTGGCTAACTCTGCTGTAGCAGGCTTGTGCAACATTTCTTGCAAGCCTCCATGTTGGGAAAAGGGTAGAGGAAGCGCTTCCACAGCACACAAATCTCCCCATGCTACACTGGATGTGTGCTGTGTCTCTTGGAGTCTCAACATGTAATTGCACTCTTTGAGAAAACATCCTTGCAGGTGTCACTCCATTGGGTTCTAATGGAATTACACCAGTGATGAATTTGATTCATATTGCTTAACCTCTTTAATATCACTTAATCTCTTGAAAAGCTAGTAATTTAAAGATTCATAGGTTGGATCTGATTTTTTTAATTTGCTAATAGAAGATCCTTCCCATCACTCTGAAATCTCAGTCTAATAACTTGAACAAAACAGAATGTTTATTTTATACTGTTCTTTTGGATTAACATAAATAAATAGAAACAGTGGCTACTCAGCATAGTTATTTTCAGCCTTATTTGCAATTATTCCCTTATTTACACTGTAGGTTAAGGATTTGATCATGTCCTGCATTATATTTCCCACATTCCTATGTATCCTGGACAATTACCTGCTTCACTTATGCATATTCTTTAATCAGTAGGTTTTTACAAGAGATGTATTAGAGATTCTGATTTTCAGAACTACCAAAGTCATATTGCCAAGTCATATCAATTCAGTGTTTTTGAGCAACATAGGTGCTGAAGAGGAACATAGATTGTTTAGGTTGGTCTAACAGTCTATGACTGCTAGTAATGGGATACATGTAGGAAAGGAAAATTTACACTGAATATCTGGAAACCATTCTTAACAGTGGGGTGTACTGAACTGTGGAATAGTCTCAGATGGGAAATGATGGAAGGCCCAGTACTTAAATCATTTAAACCTGTATAGGACAAGACAATTGGGTAGACCTAATGATTGTATTTTATTTTAAAAATATATAATATGATACATTTTAGGCTTTTTTTTTTTAACACCAAGGATAATGTTTCCTCTTTATCTTGGGCTGGATCCTGAATTGCTTTGAGCTTGGTACAGCTGTTGGGGGCTGGGGTAAGAAGGGATGTAAATGTCACTCTAAGCCTAAGGGAACCCACCCAAATGTGGGTAGATCTGAGGTAGAGTGGGACCAAACAAGCTCTAGTTAGAGAAGCCACAGCACTGCTCCAATCTACACCATCTTGAATAGTCCCATAGCAACCCTTCTGTCAATCCAGGAATGACCGCTCCTGTTCTCTGCCTTTTCAGGGTGTGGAGCAGCTGGAATAAAACTGGCTATGCTGACTATATGCCACCCAAAGATTCCCCCACAATGGGGGAATGCTGAGCTACCTACCTTAGGCAGCTTTGTCCTGGACTTGAGCTATGGGGATTTAACCAGGGCTGTAAATCTGCTCCTATATATTTATAATGAACAAATTAAGGACATCTCATTTTTAATTCATGTCTGATGTTCTCTATGTCTTTCATAGGGCATCAACTTGCCATCTTGATTTGAAATGATTTCTCCAGTACTTTAATGCCAAATAATACTTAATACTTTTTCTCTAACAGTAGTTATGACAAATTGGCATGTCATCTCTTAAAATCACTCACCAAATCCATCAGGAGTGGATTAGTGATGGATGAACCTCAATATATTGGAGACTGAGCTAAGCAGTTCAAATGTATATCAACCCCCGCTTATTCGTTCTATACATACTTCCTGCATCTTCACAGTTTAAAATACCTTGAGAATAATAGCCCTTCTTGTGGTGTTTTGTGGTCAGAACCAATAAATGCAGAGTTCTGTAAAAAATAAAATAGATGAGGAATAAAAGAATATTCAGACTTTTTGTGCAGTTATGAAAAGTCAATTTGAAGTGAATTCTGGGAATTGGGGTGGACTGCTCTGAACTGGCTAATCCATCCTTAGTGATGATTAGAAATCATCAGGTTGTTCAAATCAGAAGTAGCAAGTGTTGAGAAGTTTACTCAGCAAGATGATGCTACCACTAATATCTTACTTGTAAAAGAATACTATGTAAAGCAAGGTTTCAGAGTAACAGCCGTGTTAGTCTGTATTCACAAAAAGAAAAGGAGTACTTGTGGCACCTTAGAGACTAACCAATTTATTTGAGCATAAGCTTTCGTGAGCTACAGCTCACTTCATCGGATGCATACTGTGGAAAATAGAGAAGATGTTTGTTTTTATACACACAAATCATGAAAAAATGGGTGTTTATCACTACAGAAGGTTTTCTCTCCCTCCACCCCACTCTCCTGCTGGTATGTAAAGCAAGTGATCACTATTAAAAACACAGCATATGCCAACAGAAACCACACAGTAGTACCTGAAATGATATATATGTATAGTGAGTTCTTCATGGTTTCTGTTGTATCCAGTCTTGAATGAAAACATGTTTTGCAAGTTTCCAGAACAAATTTGTACCTAAAGAGATTAAGATAAACTTCAGTATTTTGTTACCCAAACCACACCCCTCATCCTAACTCCCATTCAACAAATAGTTCAATTCCTGGGCCTAAGAGGCACCATGTATTCAATAACTCCAACCTTCAATGGGTTTGCTTGTCACCTCTTAGAAACAGGTCCAAAGTTTCTATCCAGGGCATGCCTGATATTTGTAAATTAGATACAAAAACATCTCGTATGAAAGGCGATTGTGAATTAGTGCTCCTGTAGTGTTCAATCTATACAGTGCTGATGTACAGTAGAATATAACAAACATTTTTCATTCACATTAACACAAAAAAATTATTCTTACTAATATAATTACAATTAATAATTAAAGGATTATGAATTATTTAGCATTATTTTAACATAGTATTAGATTGTGTAGTATGTTACACATTGTACCAACATGACTTATGAAGGGATTAATTAATATAATACAGTGCCAGGCACAGCAAATTGGTTTTTTGTCTTTGAAAAAATCATGCATATTCAAAAGCGTAGCAAAGTCCTGTGTCCAAAAAATAAATCTAACCTAACTACTGCAGTCAAAATAATAATGTACATTACAGTCATAATATACATGGCCCAGTGCAACCTTCCTTTTAGTCCAGTGAATAGGGCTGACAGCTATACTGCGAGCAGAACAAGGAGTGTATAATTATTTTTTTCTGAAACATTTTATCATATTAAGTTTTTAATCATCAAATTAACAATTTGCCATTGGGTCACAGTGTACTATTTTATTACTATATAAGCTTACCATAATCATAATAACTTCTGTATTGTACTACAAAAATGGTAAAATGATGAAAAACATTCATGTGGTGTGGTGGAAATTGCTAATTTAATAAGACATTCATCAATTTTAAAGGAGAGCTACCATTATTACACATACCAGCTGACTTTTCATACTGGCTATGAACATACACAGATTTGTTTTGTGTTTCTTTCTCTGGTTCACATCTTGTACAGATTGTGCATGCAAAACAAGAGCTCTTGTTTCTTTCAAAATAAGAAAAACAACATTGGTATTTGCCTTGAAACGATGCAATCTGGATAAAAATGTGGTTAAAGGAATAGAGTTGAATGAGCATCATTTGCCATCTTCTTTTCCCTGGTAGGCTGCTAGAATGAAAAGATGCTCCCCTGGAGCGATATAGGACAGGATTTTTTTTTTTTTTTTTTTTGCATGTTGTAATTAGTTTACAGCACCCTATAGCCTGGGGCCCAGCAGGAATTATTTGCAAGAATGGTTTGTGTAAACATGTGGATAGTTTATAGTTGTACAGTGGCAGGCTGCTATGTCTCTGATGAGTCAGTCATTGGACAACAAATATCTCTTGCCTCTTAGATGGATATGTGTAAAACTAGATCAGTAAAAGATCTAAAGAAACCATCTCAATTTTGAATGTGGTTGTTTCTTGGGATGGATGACGGGTTTGGTGAATGATTTAGATTATTTTACATTTAAAATACCATTGCTATGAAATTTGTTTCAAGCTTTTAGTGGTATAATGGACTGAATACAGCAAATAAAACTTAATAATAGGAGATAGGTATGCAAAAATTATTTGAAGGGAGTAAGTATTCCCCATGTCTCAAATTTGTTTTCAGAAGTCTAAGGTGTGTGTCGGGGGAGGACTTAAAAACACATTGTTTGCTATCAAACATTTGATATGGGACTTTCTACCTTGATTTCACCCAGTTTCAGGGGAAAAGATGGGGAAGAAAAGAAAAAGGTTTTAATGCACAGGGCTTGATGTGGGCATGCATCATCCTCTCTGTCTTTTATGATCATCTGGTATTCACTTCTGCACAAGCACAGAAGTTGATTACATGAGACACACAGCAATGCATGATCACACTGAGGACAGAAAACTTAATTATTAAAAAAATGCAATCCGAAGGCTCACTCCTCCAAATATTTACTACTGTGTATTGTTCCATTGAAATTAATGGGACTATTCATAGTAGCAAGCCATATACCTAATAGTAAGGATCAGGCCCCTAATTTGAAAATATATAGCATTTTTATTGTTGGTGTACGTACATGTTCTGTTGAGTACTTCAGTTTGTTTGGGGATATGTTTCTTTAATGCAGACTTTACATTTTAAATAAAATATTTGAATCAGGGTTGTCCTAAAGAAGCATAAATTGGCTTTCTTAAGGAATTAAAGCATAGTGAGGTAAACAAAAATAGAATATTATTTAGGGAGTGTAAGGTGTATATACAAAACAAGGCCATCAACTTTGTACGCTGTTAAACCAAAATGGTTGTGTACTATTTCATGTGTCTTGAACATAATGGATTTGCAGTAGGTTTCTAGTAGAGAAGACTTTTGATGAAGGCACTTGTCTAGGACTTGTGAGATCTTATGAAATAACCTAATCTCTCTTTATATCAATCCTCAAATGATCAGTGTTCCTTTCAGTTTTAAAAGCAAGTTGCATTTTGCAGATTTTCTTTCTAGAACTTGATAATAATTATTTTCCAATTTCAGAAAGGCACTTCTTAAATTCAACAGCTAAATGTTAAAAAAATGCCCCACAAAAATAGTATGTAGAGAGAAAACTCATCATTTGCGACATTTTCTACCAGCCCCAGATTTGGAGATGATGGATTGAGTAGTTTAAAATGCACCATATTCTGTCTTTGCCTCACCCAGCCTGATATGCATATGCTTATCTGGATGTTTCATGTCTATAAGTAGGACTGGGCTTTACAACTGTGGGTAATGACTGGTTTCTCAAACAGTGGTTACATGTTAGATACCAGATTGTTTGTCAGCTCTGCCATTCCAGATGGTACCGGCTAGGAATGGTTCCTTCTTTTGTTAATATTTTATTTAACTCCCACATGGTTGGTTCACTCTAAATTAGATCATTTCAACTGGGATGCAAGGTGCTAGTTGGCTGGATAATAGCAATTATTGTTACATTAAATAATGGATTCTGGATCATTAGTCACACATCATTAATGAACTTTAAAAAAAAAATCTTTGGCTTATTAATTAAAATTATAAAATATCCATTAAAGAATATGTGCCTACATTTTGAAAAGTGACTAATGGTTCTGAGTGCTTTATTTTTTGGGGTGCCCACCTTAACATATGCTTAAATGGGCCTGATTTTTCAAAGAGTGCTGAGTGCCACAATCTGAAAATTGAGTCCCTTTAAGGTATCTGAAGTTGGGCTCCCAGAATCAGTAGTTACTTCTGAAAATTGAAGCCAGTGTCTGGGCATCTGTGTAATAAGTATACAAAATTCACATCTGCCAAACAACGCCGTGGAAAAGGTTTGTTCAATTGAAAATCTTATTCTTCATTCTTCTCACTAATGTCTACATTTAAAATAGACTGAACATGTACTGATTTGAAGCATTCCTGAAAGTTGTATTTCTTTCTGTTGGCTATGCTATAACATTGCCAGTTTATTCTTAAAACAACCTTGCAGTTCCATATTCCTTTCTAGCTAACATGGTTACATAATACCTGGTGTTAATTGGTGTTGCTCTTCTGACTTCAATGGACTTACACCATCTGAGGATCTAGCCTCAACATTTTACCAGGCAATATGAAAAGAGTGACATCCTCAAAAAGAATACAGCTAGGATTCTCATACTCAGTAATATTAAGACATTCCTAGTAATTTTATGACCAAATATTGAGGTAAGATATTTAAGTGTATCCTCTTTACATGATATGTCTATGTTAACTACAGATAAATATCAATCAGTATAAAAGTAAGATGACTGTAAACAATGTTTTTCCCAGTGTTAGACTGTAGGCAAGAGTATCCACTAACATAGTGTCCTAGTATACAATGGATCTTTGACCCATTACAAGCCAGTGCTGCACCTGGATCACCTGGCAGTGTTTGTACAGGTATTCTCTGGGCATGTATGTTACAATTACATGCCAATTCCTGGGGGGTTGGTACATGTGAAACTTAATTTTATACTAACTGTGCGGGAGGTTGTGACAAGCCCTTACATGGGAGTGCAGGGAGGAAGACCCAGGTGCCTGCCTCCTTTTGTGCAGCCTGTCAAGAGCCTGTCACAGTGGTAGTCCCTGTACTCAAAGGAGCACAAGGACCTCTCCCTCGGTGTGGCCTGTATCCCAAGGGGCCAGGAATGTGGTGGGGCCATGGGCTGGTCTCCACTGGCAGCCATTCTGCACAAAGTACCACTCAGAGACAACTTGCACCTTAAAAAAAAAGAAAAGGAGGACTTGTGGCACCTTAGAGACTAACCAATTTATTTGAGCATGAGCTTTCGTGAGCTACAGCTCACTTCATCGGCTGCACCTTAGTAAGGCACAAAACTTCTTCAGGCTCTTTATGTCAGTTCAGATTAACCATCTCCCCACTTCTGCTTAAGTTTGTCAATAGGAATTAAAGATACAACGTTTTTTGCCCCTACACAAGCACAAAGCTGTCATAGAACAGTCAGTGCAGTACCTGTACTGTTCTCCCACTTCCCCACTCTCAGTGACAAGATTCCCTGAAGATTAGTGTAGTCTGTCCAGAGGCCCAATCCTGGTTCTCTCTTTGATGGAAAGTCTCCCATTGACTTTAATGGGAATTGGATCAGGACCCAGCACAAGTTGGCAAATTTTACCTTAGGTGTAGGATGACTGAGTTAATTCCAAACTTCATATCATTCACTATAATTTTGACTGAATTTTGTCACATGATAATGTAAGATCATTCAGTTACTGATCCAGCACTACAGTTCAGTTGCCTGGATCCCTCTGAGCCCTCTTCTTTTTGCTCTATCATGCTCTTATCTCACAATTTCCCTCTGACTGATTTGGTCACAGTGCCCAGTTCCTTTCAAATTTTGACTGGTTCTTTGACATGATCTATCTTTGATTTCTCCCTCGGATGCCAGTGCTCACTTCTATCACCTGCAGCAGAACTTGGCACAAGTCTTTAGGTTTCTGTAAAACAAGTTTTAACTTTCATGAGGTAGAGCAGAGTGCTAGATCTTTTTTTATCTGGTTCCCTGTAAAACTGTAGAGTGTTCTGATAAATCTGTCTCCTTCTGCCACTTCAAATACAGTTACATCACTTCAAGTGTCTTTCTTCTACAGTAAATGTCCAGCTAAGCATTCTAGGAAAGTTTGAGTGTTTTGTTCAGACATTTCCCATACGTAGGGCCCTATCAAATTCATAATCCATTTTTATCAATTTCATGGTCATAGGATTTTTAAAATAGTTAATTTCATTATTTCAGATATTTAAATCTGAAATTTCAGTGTTTCAAGTGCAGAGGTCCTGACCCAAAAGCTGCCAGTCTCTAACAACCTAGCTACCAGTCTCTAATCACCCAGCTCTGAAGGCAGTGCAGAAGTAAGGGTGGCAATAACCTTGCGACCCCCCCCCCCATGACCCCGTTTTGGGTCAGGACCTCCTGTTTTAGAAATGCTGGTCTCCCCCATGAAATCTGTATAGTACAGGGTAAAAGCACGTAAAAGACCAGATTTCATGGGGGAGAGCAGATTTCACTGTCTGTGATGCATTTTTGATGGCTATGAACTTGGTAGGGCCCCTACCCATACAGCTGTGATTCAGCAGACAAGAATTCCTGTGCCTTTGAAAAATGTGTATCCTCTTTACTAGTTCTGCTTGGTGCCTTTGAAAAAAATCATGGTTAGGAATAAATAAATTTTTATCCAAAACATAGTTCCTTCCTGGCAGCAGAGAACAATTTCTTAAACTTTCTCGCTGTCTTTGCAACTCACATACACTCTTAGCAGAGATTGCATCTCAGCACCCTATTCTTATTGTTATCATAATTCTTCCCTCATTCAGAGTGAAATAATGTCAGATAATTCTTCCTTAGGCTAGCTTGTCTGGTTGGACTTTGAGGTTGCTCTTAGAAGATCAAGGTACTTATCATTGTCCTTTATGAATAAAGTAATCATTACAGAATTTAAGGCTGCTCTCTGCTCCTTTCATGCAGAAGATTTGTTTTTTTTTTTCATTGGTGGTATTAATATTATTTTATTTTTAACATTTATTTTGCAGTAGCACCACGGAGCTGTATCTATTGTGCATTAAGCCACAATAATTTTAAGATATACAGGATCAGGCCCTTAGTTAGGAGCCAGGATTGCAACAGAGAGTATTTTAATAGGAAATTGCAGTCAGGATGCATTACAGTGTATCTTTTCAGTCTCCTTTTTCTCTTACATCTAAGAACGGTGCAATCAAAGTACCATACCTTTTGTTCCCAAACCTTTCTTTACATTGACATTTTAATCTCAGCAAAACATTCACCCTGCTTGCTTGGAGTATAGGATTAAGAAATTTTCTCCAAGACAAATTTCTTATGCCAGAGTCATCAAACAGTATGATATAAGCTGACTACAGAAACTATCATTAATTTGGGGTATGCTCTGTTCTTCATCCATGCCCAAGACTTCCATTCAAGTATTAGGAGGAAAAGATAGTTGGATTACTCTTACTTTCCTTAAAGCTTTCTTGATATCTTTGGGTTAACTTTGTCATGCTTTCCAAGTGCCAGTTGTCATGCTGTCTGGAGTGGCTCACAAGTGAGAATTCCAACCTCAGGGTGGACTATTAAGAAGCAGGGTATGAACTCCAAACTGATTATGAGTTCTATACTTAGATTTCACCAACCAAGTAACAAGTGTAAACTCCTCGGGCACTATGCAGCCATTGGGCATTCTGATCTATCTTGCCACACAGGCAAGCTTGACTATGTGATAGACTGTCACTTTACCCAAAGATCACAAAATATTCAGTTTACTCAGTCCCAAAGGACCAGTCTCTTACCGCACTTACCACTTACACCTTAGATCTCACACCAAAGACAGTGCTTGTAGCCAGTCCTGCAACAAACTAACTAAAGGTTTATGAACTAGGAAAATGAAATGAGAGGCTAAAGCAGGGAAACATACACACAGAAATGAGATGCAATCTTAAGTTTAAAAAGTAATCAAAACTTCTATAATAAGCAAGCTTTTATGTCCTTTTGGGGCTAACTCAAGCCAAGCAGCTTGGGGGTGTCCTGTTTATGTTTAGGAATCTTTGCCCCTCCTAATCCAGACAGCATTGAGACCTTAATTCCTTCTGGTCAAGGATTTTTATCCCCAGCACTCTAGAGTACAAGCTGATGGGAAGAGCACTTCTGCAGGTAACCTCTTCTTGGGTGGGGAGAGCAATTGACAAAGTCTTTGTTCCACAGTGGCCCATTTGGATTCAATGTTCTTTCCTGGTGAGCAGGAAATAACGCCTTCTGTAGGAATTCAGCATTTTGCATTCGGTGAAGTTTTTTCCCTGTTTGATAAGTTACGGAGTTTCAGAACAAACATTTTACATAGTTATAGAGCTATTACCTTACAGCATGGGATACAGATATTGTAAGTAGGATTAATACATGCAGCATCCTACAAGCACTTCATAAAGTCTAAACACTAAACACATTCTTATAACCCTAATGTCTATTTTAATTATTCTAACCCACAGGGAAGAAGACTGTTTTCCAGCTATGCGCTTGTCAGTGTCACACCAGTAAATAAACACTGCATTTGCAGGGACCATAACTAAAAGTGTTTTGCATCTGTACATTTTGGATATATCATCACCAAAAAGGGTGCTAATCCAATCACATCAAATCTATTGTTCAGAAATCATTCAAGCCCTAAATATATGAGCAGTTCATAGCACATGAGGCATAAACAACTTTAACAGCTGCAAAATCCAGACTAATCAAATGCTAATTTCAGATGTGTGAAATTAGTTAAGAGGTTGTTAATAAACAGCCACTAACTATCTGACTCTGACAGACAGAGAGACTGGATGACCTATCAGGTCTTTTCCATCTCTGAATTTTATGGGATGCTTCTATGATTTTCCCCTTAGTCTTCAGCATATTTTAACAAACGATGTGAATCTCTGAAGGTAAACAGAGGGATGCTTTGTGCAACATGAGTATGATTGGTTTGTAGGGGATTGTTTATATTGTTATTTGAGAATAATGTTCAAGAATTAGGCAAAGGTAGTTTTAATATCGAAGGCTGTCAAATACTCCAGCAGGGTGAGCTAAAGGAGACTCTCTCTAGCATGTCAAGGGCTGGGAATACTATGGCAACATAAAGCTTAGTCTGGAGAGGAGTGCCTCTTGTTATTCCCTGACAGTTCCTTGGGGTTGACTGAAAGTGCAGCAATGTCCAGCCATGCTGGAAGAAGATAGGAGGCCATGGATGTGGTTTAATTAGGCTACAACTTTATTCACTTAAATATCTGGGATTACCTGGTGGTAAATTGTACAGAGCAGGGTTATCATCATCTCCTTACCTATTTCCACACAATCCCCAACCTTATCGGAGACATCCTAGTGCTGGAACCCCACTGTCTTCCTCTCGTATGAGGTGGATATATAAAAGGGGTGGGGAGTAACTCCATGCTTACCAGACATAAAAGTCCTGAACCCCTGCTTCCTCATCTCCCTTAAGGGGGGCTAGGAAGAGGAGGAGTGTCAGTTCCACACTTTACCAGACATAGGAGCTCTACCAGCTTCCTTAAGGGATGGTTTCCTTCAAATCCTTTTCCAATCCATTTTATCTGATAACTATACCCCTTTCATATTAAGTATCTGCACTGGACATCTGCCAAGGAAGCACCAAGAGTTATGCTTGGCTGCCCCCCATTTGCCCCCACCAGATTTCCAGATATTCACTGATTCCTTCCTTAATATTGGACAAAAATGTTTCCACTCCCCCATTAGATAGATGTAATACCTCCTCCCTGAATAACATAAGATATGGTCCTATTAGGAATGCATTTCACCACCTCCTTATTCACAAACCTCCTCATTGTATCAATCTGTGGCAACTTCCTGGCCCATCACTATACCCTGTATGTGTCAGACCAAATAATTGTCACCAGAGGGAAGAATCTCCAGATTTACCCCAAATCCCTCTTAGTTCCTATCATCAATTTGACCCTGTATGCCTTCCCAAATCATTTTTACTGAGGTGGATGTTATTTGCATGCGGTATCTGCTCCTGGGCTGCCAAAAAGTATCCCATCAGTTAATCCCATAGTATTTCCCTGAGGATTGCCTCATAACTGTGTCCAGATGTGAAATGCTACATGACCCAGAAGCCCAATTGTGCACCCAGTATACAATACTGTGCACACAGATCCCAGTTGCTGCTTGCTTGGTCATTTCACATGATTCTGAAATCAGAAATCCAGGAGAATGAGCTCTGAGTCTCTACCTAGGGTCTCACATATGTCTTAGAGGTATTTGAATGCCATAGTCGTATTGCCTGCATCACTGTGGCCCCTAGTCCTAGTTGGGCCATTGCAGCCTCAGTCTGGAATGAATCAGAAACAAATTCCTGTGCCGGTAAACCCAACTTTGTCAGCACCTTTCCTAAAACCATAACAAAATGGTATGTTCCTTCATCTCTTTATTAACTCTTACAAAATGGTTGGGCTTTGATATTCCCATGAGGGAAGCAGACAGGTGCAAAATGCCCACATGGAGGCCACTGCTGTGCCTGAAAAGTTCAAATACTCAATAGATTGCAGTTCCTGCAAGTGTAATCATCTTGACTGCTCTAGCCTAGATGATCAATCTCAGAAGTTCTCCCATCTTACCTTTGGGGTGTCTAGATATACCAGCTCATATGTCTAACTCAATCCACAGATGGGTCAATTTAGTAGAGGGCCCTTCTGTTTTTCCATCTGCCAGAGATACTTCCAGCTTACCAGCCAGGACCTGGAATGTGGCCAGCAGGCTAAAACACATCTCAGAATCTGCCCTACCTGCCTCGATTTCCCCAAATTTCATCCCCAGTTTCTACTGGCAGCCACCCTGAGATGTGCCTCGGTTTCCCCAGTATTGGTATTTGAGGGAAACTGAGGAGTTTGACTGGGGTATCCATGAGGAGTTTGACTGCAACTGCCCTGGCCTGTGCCTGTTTTCCCAATTTTGGTCTCCCATTTTTGCTGAAAACCTAGATGAAGCCACCCCAAACTGCACCTCAGATTTTTCCCCACTTTGATTCTCCAGCTCAGCTGGAATCTTGGCCAAAGCTTCTTGAAGATATGCCTCAGTTTCTCCAGTTTTCCCCAGTTTGATCCCTAATTGAGGTAGTGGTCTTGGCTTCAGCCACTCTGAGTCAAACCTCAGTTTCCCCAAATTTGGTCCTCAGTTTCAGCTGGCTCTTAATCTCAGCCAACCTTGACCTGACCTTGACCCCTGTCTCTCCTGTTTAAGGAAACCATTTGTAGTGATCCATGACCAGTTGAGCAGAAGGGAAAATTGGGATTGATTCAGGAGAACCTACCCATGAAATACATCAGCCATCAAATAACTTCATGGAAAACAAAGTCTTTTTAAAATGTATTTACAGTGCACTGGCAGTTCATGTATTATTACTGCAGTGTAGACATTATTACAGTTAGTTTCATTGGAAAACTGTCCAAGGATATGTCTACACTTCAAAGAAAAACCCTCAACACTGAGTCTCAGAGTCCAGGTCAAGGCTTGGGCTGCTGGGCTAAAAAATAGCAGTGTAGACATTCATGCTCAGGTGGAAGCCTGGACTCTGAGATGCTACTCCCTTGCCAGGTTTCAGAGACCAGGCTCCTGCCTGAACAGGAACGTCTACACAGCCATTTTTTAGCCCCACAGCCCAAGCCCTGCTAGCCTGACTCAGTTGACCCAGGCTCTGAGACTTGGTGCCCTGGGTCTTTTATTGCTGTGCAGACATGCCCAAAATTGACCCATAAAAGGAGTGTTAGAATGAATATTTTCTAATTGTAGTAATAGAGAGCCCATGCCCAGAGACTGAGAGATCAGGGTAAAATTGTAACTGAGAACAACAGAAGAACCAAAACTATTTTCTGGATGCCAATGAACTGGATTAATGAAATGTTATTTTAGAATTCTTTATGCTAATCCATAGGGTACTGGAGTTTTATTTTTGGTATAAGGGTGACATAATAAACCTCTGAAAAAGGAAAAGAGGTATTTTGTGTCGCATTAAGAGCTGAGTGTCTTGACTTTGGGATGGCACAGACATAAGCAATGCTAATGCTGGAAAATTATACATGTATGTTAAAATTTGAATTCTGCAAAATTCAAATTTTACTTCACTAGAGATGTTTCTAGCCTTCCTTATAAATTACCTTTCATCTATGTCAGTGTCTCTTATCACTGTGAGATAGCACTGATGAGAATAGCAATGAATAATGGAAAAAAGTATAACATCTGCCAGAATACACACCCATAGCCACAGGGTTGTTTTTAGTAAAGGTATTTGATTGCATCACCTGAGTATTCAAATTTAAAAAGGAAAAAAAAATAGCTTTGCTAATCATAGAATCATAGAATATCAGGGTTGGAAGGGACCTCAGGAGGTCATCTAGTCCAACCCCCTGCTCAAAGCAGGACCAATCCCCAATTAAATCATCCCAGCCAGGGCTTTGTCAAGCCTGACCTTAAAAACTTCTAAGGAAGGAGATTCTACCACCTCCCTAGGTAACGCATTCCAGTGTTTCACCACCTTCCTAGTGAAAAAGTTTTTCCTAATATCCAACCTAAACCTCCCCCACTGCAACTTGAGACCATTACTCCTTGTCCTGTCCTCTTCTACCACTGAGAATAGTCTAGAACCATCCTCTCTGGAACCACCTCTCAGGTAGTTGAAAGCAGCTATCAAATCCCCCCTCATTCTTCTCTTCTGCAGACTAAACAATCCCAGTTCCCTCAGCCTCTCCTCATAAGTCATGTGTTCCAGACCCCTAATCATTTTTGTTGCCCTTCGCTGGACTCTCTCCAATTTATCCACATCCTTCTTGTAGTGTGGGGCCCAAAACTGGACACAGGACTCCAGATGAGGCCTCACCAATGTCAAATAGAGGGGGACAATCACGTCCCTCGATCTGCTCGCTCTGCCCCTACTTATACATCCCAAAATGCCATTGGCCTTCTTGGCAACAAGGGCACACTGCTGACTCATATCCAGCTTCTCCTCCACTGTCACCCCTAGGTCCTTTTCCGCAGAACTGCTGCCTAGCCATTCGGTCCCTAGTCTGTAGCTGTGCATTGGGTTCTTCCGTCCTAAGTGCAGGACCCTGCACTTATCCTTACTGAACCTCATCAGATTTCTTTTGGCCCAATCCTCCAATTTGTCTAGGTCCCTCTGTATCCTATCCCTGCCCTCCAGCATATCTACCACTCCTCCCAGTTTAGTATCATCCGCAAATTTGCTGAGAGTGCAATCCACACCATCCTCCAGATCATTTATGAAGATATTGAACAAAACCGGCCCCAGGACCGACCCCTGGGGCACTCCACTTGACACCGGCTGCCAACTAGACATGGAGCCATTGATCACTACCCGTTGAGCCCGACAATCTAGCCAACTTTCTACCCACCTTATAGTGCATTCATCCAGCCCATACTTCTTTAACTTGCTGACAAGAATACTGTGGAAGACCGTGTCAAAAGCTTTGCTAAAGTCAAGAAACAATACATCCACTGCTTTCCCTTCATCCACAGAACCAGTAATCTCATCACAGAATGCAATTAGATTAGTCAGGCATGACCTTCCCTTGGTGAATCCATGCTGACTGTTCCTGATCACTTTCCTCTCCTCTAAGTGCTTCAGGATTGATTCTTTGAGGACCTGCTCCATGATTTTTCCAGGGACTGAGGTGAGGCTGACTGGCCTGTAGTTCCCAGGATCCTCCTTCTTCCCTTTTTTAAAGATTGGCACTACATTAGCCTTTTTCCAGTCATCCGGGACTTTCCCCGTTCGCCACGAGTTTTCAAAGATAATGGCCAATGGCTCTGCAATCACAGATGCCAATTCCTTTATCACTCTCGGATGCAACTCGTCCGGTCCCATGGACTTGTGCACGTCCAGCTTTTCTAAATAGTTCCTAACCACCTCTTTCTCCACAGAGGGCTGGCCATCTATTCCCCATGTTGTGATGCCCAGCGCAGCAGTCTGGGAGCTGACCTTGTTCGTGAAGACAGAGGCAAAAAAAGCATTGAGTACATTAGCTTTTTCCACCTCCTCTGTCACTAGGTTGCCTCCCTCATTCATTAAGGGGCCCACACTTTCCTTGGCTTTCTTCTTGTTGCCAACATACCTGAAGAAACCCTTCCTGTTACTCTTGACATCTCTCGCTAGCTGCAGCTCCAGGTGCGATTTGGCCCTCCTGATTTCATTCCTACATGCCTGAGCAATATTTTTATACTCTTCCCTGGTCATATGTCCAGCCTTCCACTTCTTGTAAGCTTCTTTTTTATGTTTAAGATCCGCTAGGATTTCACCGTTAAGCCAAGCTGGTTGCCTGCCATATTTACTATTCTTTCGACAGATCGGGATGGTTTGTCCCTGTAACCTCAACAGGGATTCCTTGAAATACAGCCAGCTCTCCTGGACTCCTTTCCCCTTCATGTTAGTCCCCTAGGGGATCCTACCCATCCGTTCCCTGAGGGAGTCGAAGTCTGTTTTCCTGAAGTCCAGGGTCCGTATCCTGCTGCTTACCTTCCTTCCCTGTGTCAGGATCCTGAACTCAACCAACTTATGGTCACTGCCTCCCAGATTCCCATCCACTTTTGCTTCCCCCACTAATTCTTCCCGGTTTGTGAGCAGCAGGTCAAGAAAAGCTCCCCCCCTAGTTGGCTCCTCTAGCACTTGCACCAGGAAATTGTCCCCTACGCTTTCCAAAAACTTCCTGGATTGTCTATGCACCGCTGTATTGCTCTCCCAGCAGATATCAGGAAAATTAAAGTCACCCATGAGAACCAGGGCGTGCGATCTAGTAGCTTCTGCGAGTAGCTACTACTAATATGATGTACCTTTATTGTTTTGATCCTAGAGTTCCAAATATAACTTCTTTGATAAAATATACCCATGAAGCAGATTAAATAGTGATCATTCTATAAATAACAGGATATGAAATAAATGGTTTGGTTAATTACCGAGAAATTAAAGGGAAAATCCCTGCAGATTTCCCCAGAATTCTTCACTGATTTATATGGACAGTTCCCAAAGCATTGGCCTCACATATAATTAAAAAGAGAACATGATTATGAGCTGAATATTGTATGAGTTGTTGAGTATTTTAACTGCACTTTACAAAAAATAACTTGTTTTGATTTACAATAATCCACATTTTATTTTGAAACACAAAAGGTTGTTTTGTTTTAACAACAACAACAACAAAAAAGCCAAGATATTCAATAGTTTTTTCTAGGAGATGGTTGTATTGTTTCCTTGTGTCAAATTAATCTATTACCAGGCTTTTTGTGAATTCAGCTCCCATAAATCTGTGTCCGATCTTTATAGTTACACATGGGACACTGTGTAATGACTTCTGTTTCTCGAGAAGGCAATAGACTCATAAAGGTTTTCTCCCTCTGGCAAGCACTGTCTTAAAATGTTTCAGCAATTACCTAATGTAGTGAGAAAAGCAGAAGCATTGCAGTTCAGTGTTATGGAAACCATGGAAGGGTGACCCTATAAAAATGTGTAGCATTTATTTATATGAACTAAGGATCCTAAGCAAATCAATTACCTGTTGAATAGGAACCTTTTCGAAGTACCAGAAAATTACTTTGTCATGCAATATCATCTTGTGCTGCAAGCCTGTCAGATCTGGTAATCTGAAAAGAAAGTCCAGGATAAGGTCAGTACTTGGATGGGAAACCTCTGAGAAAAACTCTGGTTCTGTAGTAATTGGTTTGGCTCATTCATTTAGTGTCTCTCTTGCTATTGAGTTAGTACAGGTTTCAGAGTAGCAGCCGTGTTAGTCTGTATTCGCAAAAAGAAAAGGAGTACTTGTGGCACCTTAGAGACTAACAAATTTATTTGAGCATAAGCTTTCGTGAGCTACATCTGATGAAGTGAGCTGGAGCTCACGAAAGCTTATGCTCAAATAAACTTGTTAGTCCCTGAGGTGCCACAAGTACTCCTTTTCTTTTTGAGTTAGTACAGAATCAATGCCCCAGTTTAGTGACAAGGCTCACTATGGTGCCCGAGGTGCAATGTAAAACAGTTCTTAACAAATGGTGGTCGTTAAAGATCCAATGGCATTTTCTGCAAAATTATGGAGGGATGTAAACCTCAATATCTTGGCCACATTCCCAAGGGGTAATGACATTCCACCTACCTTAATATTACTTGTAGTTTCAGTTGGGTAACTTGCTGCTATACAAAAGTTGTATAACTCTGAAGGGCACTGTTTAAATATTGCTGCCTTCCAACTCATTGGTGTCTGGCATTCAAATTTGCATTAAGTAATTAATAATAATGTAATTTTTCACTAGCATAGTGCCTTCCATCCATAGATCTCAAAGCCCTTTACAAATGCTAATGAACTAAGCCTCATGAAACCCCCATGAAGTGTGTATGTATTGAGATCTGTATTTTACAAATGGAGAAACACAGGCACAGAGAAGTTACAGGGCCAAACCAGTGAGTTATTGAACACATCCTCTGACGTGTTGAATGCCCACAACTCAAATTATCTTTAATGGGAGTTGAAGAATATTGAGCTCAAAATAACTTGCTGAGGGTCACACAGGAAATCTGCCAAAGAGCCAAGGATAGGTCTTATATAGCCATATAGCCCTCTGTGAATGCCCGATTTAGGTTTGTAGTTTTAAAACGTAGTTACCTATATTTAAGTACTATTCAAGTGTATATAACTATTGTTACTGACACAACCTATTATTAAACATAGCCTAAGGTGTGCTATGCACTTTACAGAACAAATAAAAGACTTGGTCCCTGCTCTGAGAAGCTTACAGTATAATTTTAGACATGACGCAACAAGTGAGCGCAACAAACAGTGGGAGAGAGGGGGCAGGATGAGCATCACAGTAAGAAGATTACATGGTTACTTAGGTTCATTTCATGCATTTCTTGATGATATCTGTTTCATTTTTATTTAACATTTTTAAAGCTCTTGCAGCTATGCCAGAGGAAGCAGGAGAAGTGATGAAGGGAAAGGGAAAAGGAAATAATGGCAATAAGGCAAGAGATAATAGTGCATGAGGGATGGGAAGTGGAAGACAGGACGAGAAGATGAAAAGGGAGGGTATGGGCTGTGTGAAAGGATGAGGCGAGAAAAGTTGTCAGCAGGTTGACAAGGAGGAAAAGGGAGAGGTGAAAGTGAATATATGTAAGAGTGGAGAGTGGAGAGAAAAGGAACAGGAAGGTGAGAGGATAAGAAGAAGCAGAGCTCATGAGAGCAAGGAAAGGGGAAGACATGTAGAAGGGGAGCAGAAATGTGTTTGAGAAGCAGAAGTGTGTGTGAGGGGATGGTAAAGAGAAGGAGAGTAAAAGAGAAAAGGAAAGAAGAGAATATTTCCTACTGGAAGAAGGATGATCCAGTGGTTAGGGTACTACCATGGGAGTTGGAAGACCTGCATTCAATTCCCTGGTCTCACATAGGTTTTCTGTATGACCTTGGGCAAGTCACCTCATCCGACTGTGCCTCCGTTCCCTGTCTGTAAAACGGGAATAAATGCAGTTCCCTGCCTCTCAAGGGTGTTGAGAGGATAAACACATTAAAGGTTTAGAGGTGCTCAGAAAACACAGCAGTGAGGGGCAGGCAGGTCAGTACCTAAAACAGAGTAAGTGCAATGAACATCCTGAGAATGGCAAGCAGCAGTACAGCAGAGTCACAGAGCAAGTGCTGCATGCTTCACTAGATTGCTAACCTTCTGAAGGCTCAGCCCCAGGCTTTATAGAGAGGCAGTTGTTGCGTGTAACCCCTTGTAGCTATATTAAAAACAAACTCCTGTTGCCTGGGCCTTGAGGGAGATGTTTCCCAGGTGAAATCTCTTTTGGCAGCTGAAAGCTTAGGCTGTGTGAAGAAAAGAGGCTTTGGGAATTCATCCCATAGGAGTTTTATTTTAAATCTAGCTTTTGTTGCCCCAGACCCTCGTGGAGGGGGGCTACCACAGTGTTACCAATGCAAAATGCTCAAAAATCAGGGCCCACACAATTGTTACATTGGTTTTAAAATCATAAGATTTTAAAAGTTAGTAAATCTTGGGGTTCTTTTCATTTGCTCTCTGGCTTTTGAGTGTTCCGGTGGTCGCATTTTCAAGCTTTTCCTCTGCAACTATTAAATGAAAGCTGAGGTATTCCACAATCACATGACTCCAGGAACTGGGGCATTAAGAAAAACACCCAATGCCATAAGGTTCGTGGTTAAAAATCATGAGAGGTGACAACACCAGCGCCATGGGAAACTGTAGGCTCATTTCACTGTATTTAAATGCTATGTTAGTGTCTGTCATTACATGAATTACATTAACTATGCCCCAGTTCATTCCCCTCCTCAAGAGTATGGAGGCTAATTTAAGCAGTAATGCTCATACACGAAGAGCAGCAGCAGGATTCCAGAGGGCTTCCTGGGTAGGCAGCCTCTGTGCAGTGCAGAGCTCAGCTTTGTGGAGTCCCTGCTTTGCAGCACGACAGCTGGGTGGGAAAGAATGGAGGCGCTATCACTGCACGGATCTTTCCATACCTCCGCTTTAGATCTAGACTTTAGATCAGACCACAGCTAGCACTATGCAGTATATAATTTCTTTTCAACAAGCAGAGCAGACTTTCAGTTCAATTAATTGAACAGAAGCTAAGGTTCTGTTCTATTGGCATTAATGGGCTTCTGAATGGGCACAAAGATCCACTCACTTGGATCTGACTGAAGCATTGGGGGCTAACATAACTGAAAAATTTTAATCAGTCAATGTATAATTAAGCAGCCTATATCTACTCGGTGTTGCTATAATAATCTATAATATGTGTTTTCCATATAAATTACATTAATGTACTTTTTAACATAGACAAATTACTACACTGTACTTTGAGATGTTACACAAGTATCAATGGCTGTAAAAATGTGTGACATACTGGTGTGATCATGCAGTTAAAGACTTTGGCCCTGATCATGCAATGACTTATGCACAGTGTTTAAGTACTGAGTAGTCCCATTGAGTCTAATAGGACTACTCACATATTTAAAGTTAAAATTAAGTGTGTGTAAGTATGTAGAGGCCTTGAGCCAGAAACATAATGCATACATTGTAAAAGTGCAGAGTTGAAGTTAAACATGCAAACTGAACTCTCTCTTTTCCAGATTTTTGGATGATTAAGCTTGCAAACATAGGAAAAAATGGTTTCTCCCCCTCCACCCCCCATTCTCTTTATACTCCAAAACAGCTGACCCTTGTTTCTTGAATTTTAGAAAAAAAATCACCTTCATAAAGAGACCAAGCCTGGAAAATGTAATCCCGAAAAAATTGAGACCATTCTAAACAAATGGAAACAGAGGGTTGGCATAGAAACACTTTTATGCAACATTAACTGAGGCAGTTACAGTTGTTCCTGCTATAGTGTCAATGATACAGTCAATGCCTTATCCACAGAAGATGGCTACTTGACTTGTGTCACTTGTGGGCTAGAAATGAAATGGGGATTGAGGATGTGAATACACGCATCCCTATTTGTTGAGGAAATACTGGATTACTTACGTTTTTAGGTGTGAGTTACATATACTCTTCAACAGACATAATACTTTTAGTCCCTGTGTTGTATGTTGTGAATGATGAATCTATCCTACATAACGTTCCACAAGCTGGTAAACAGTGGATCTATATGGCAACTCCTGAGTGCTATAAAATTAATTTTGAGTTGGTGCATGATATGTCTTCCCTTTATATACCATTTGGGAAAAACAAAAGAAAAACAGAAAAACAACCCAAGTGCTCCCCCTCCCCCCATGTGAACACTTCTCTATCTACAGCTGTGTTAATTACAAAAAGCCTACAAACTGTGACAAATAGGAGAAAATGTATACATTCCAGTTATGTATTTTGATACATTATGATAAAGCTCCTATCCCATGCTTTAGATGCACTTGAAAACATTTATACATATTATTCTTATCATTTACGAGTTTATAAACTGTGATATGGTGAGGACTGGATTCAGCCTTAGGGCTTTGCCCAATGTAGGGGTGGTTCTGAGAAGGAACTGTGTCATCCTTCTCCCTTGCTCTGAGGAAAGGGGAGATGTGTAACCTACTATACCCCTTTACAGGGTGTAGGATACACCTCTCCAAAATATACACACACTCTTGGCCAGTTCTGTGGGTGAGCACATACAGAACTAAAGACAAGGTTCTGCCCACTCTCTGTTCTCTTACCAAACATTCTATTCTTCCTGCACTCTGAGCTGCAATCTGGGTGGTTCCTATAGAGAAGAGGTAGTATATCTCTCTCTCTTACTGCACTGCATGGCTGTGTTGGGCCTTGGCACAACCAAGCACTGAAAGCTTAGGGAAGAAATGAGTGTTAGGATGTATGTTAATTTGAGAGATTTAGAAGAACAGAATACATGCGGTGGTTAAGTGCTATATATTATTCTGAGGCATAATGCATTTAAATATTCACGATATGTGGATACACAGGGTAGAGTGTGTTATTGTGACACCTTTCTATGTTCATTATCAAAAGGCAGAGAGCAGTGCATTAGCCTGTTGTCTCTTTTGTTGTATTATATCTTAAGTAATAAGGTAACTTAAACAAATTAAATGCTGTTAGCTATAAATAATTTCTGTAGTCCTTTTAAAAGGACAAAACACTGTCATGCTTACTCACATTGTGTAGTCCCTTACACCATGGAAAGGGCTCCTTTCCCCCCAGTCAAATTACTCATGGAGTGAAAGGAAGTACTTACCAGGAGTAAACATGACAGAGTCAGGCCCAGAATTACACTGGTAGGGGTTTTCTGTTTGTTTTTTAAATTTCAAAGCTAGTTTGTTAGGTCATGGAAATAGCTGACATTTTTGCTTTTAGACATTCCTAGTGGATGTTAAGTGATTACCCTTTGCGGCATAAAAGGTAAGGCAATAACATATTCAGCATGTAGGTTATTGTAGTGAAAAAATAGGATACAGACAGTAATTCTAAAACTACAATTAGGCTCCAGATACTGTAGGTTAGACTGATCAATCAAATATTTCAAAGCGCTGCTTAAATATTTAACATCTGGTTCTGAAATATAAAGCATTTATTGTGCACTATTTGGGCTCTATTCAATAAAAAAGTGATTTACTACAAAGGGCTTTTTCCATTTCCTTCTGGAAGCTCTCTGTCGGAGTCTGGGTGCATGCATTGCATTTGACTGAGTAACAAACTCTTCCTTGTTGGGTATCTGTGAGCACTACATAAAAACCATTTAGAAGATCATGCAAATGTATGTAAATATCAGCAATGGGCAGACTCAGTTTTGTTTGCGTAGCACCTGACGTTAGGTTCCCAGTAGCTTTTTTTTTTTGCATACACTTCTCTACTCACCCATTTCCTCTTCCCTCTAAATTACAGCCTTTCCTGGCTTCCTTTTCATTTTAATATATAAAATTATATAACACTCTCGACAAAAGCGCTTAAATTCAAAATAAAAATGTCTTTAACACCAAACTTTATGCTAAAAACCCATACTAAACATGTCTTTTATTAATTTCCCTTTAGGACAATATAAAAACTAAGGGCAAAATCATTCCCTTAGCTACTGGGAGCTACTCTGAGTAGTTGAATGGACAGAACTCAAGTATGTTCTCTCCTGTCTTGAGCAGTGTGCATTTGTATGTTACATGTAGTAGGTCATATTTAGAGCTTATTTAAGAAGGAAAAGAAAAGAGCAGTGTATTCTGCACAATACCCTGTGCTGAACATTGACAGAGAGAGCTTCAGCGAACCTTCTGGCTCCCTGACTAATAAACTGTGGGACTGACAGACCTTCACACATGACTTACATGGTAAAAGTGAATGAGAAAACCATTATATTTATTAGTTTGTGGTGAATTCCACACTGGGAAATCAAACATAATATCACTGTATAGTGTGTGCTTATTTTAGTGGACTTTGAATATCTATTTCTGTGACAGATGGGAACAATCTTTCCATGTGGACTCAAGGCTCCACACACTCTCCAACCTCACCCACCTGCTTCCATAAGACAGGAAATAGCAACTCCATGGAGGGGTCCATGCTGATACAAAGGAATAAGGGGATAAGCTACATCAAGCTGTAGTTAAAAAATTATTAGCACTCATTTGGAGGGAGACTACACAACTCGCACATTAATTTGGCACTCAAGAATTATATCCATACATCTTTTCACCACCCCACCCTGTCATATAATGTTTCCCCCATCTTCTATAAATGTATTGACTCAAGTAGCACAGTGATGACTGTGGTATACCACTAGATAAACGTGATGGCAGTTTTTATTGGCATACATTTGAGATGGCTGTGTGATTCAAGAGTAACAAAGCCATGCATCATCCCAAATGATTCTATCCCATAACAACCCCACAACATATTCTGTTTATGCTGCATATTTACAGAAAATATTTTAGAAGCAGTTGAGTTTGTTAAAAAATTGAAAATAGTTTTATGTCCCCTCCAACTGTGAATGCTGTTTCTCTTTGTACCATGAGTCCATTGTACAGGGGCCAGTGGAAGAGGAACAAACATATCCGGAACATCTTAACAATTATTTTTAATCATCTTTCTTATGTTAGTGACTAGGAACCAACAGGATTGGTAGAAATACAAATTGTACAAATATAAAGTAATAGACAGTGCCTGCCCCAAAGAATTTATAATCTAAATAACAAACGTCTCAAATAGCTTTTCTGTGTGCTCATTAAAATATCGTGACTTTAAAGTCCTATATCTTTGGATCTTCTTGGGCTAGACTAAAGTTCTT